>NC_085136.1:66790755-66883812 GCF_035046485.1 Aedes albopictus | reverse complement strand
GAATTTCTCAAAGAATTCGAAAAGAAATTTTCGATATTTTTTTAAACAAATCTCCAAAAAAGTGTGTAAAGTTTTTCTTGCTGGAGTTTAAGAAGGAACCCATAGAAATTTATTCAAAAGAATTCCTGGAGAAATTCATCAAGGAATATTTTAATAATGTCTTCTAGAAATTTCTTAAAAAATCTCTGCAAGAATTTCTTTAAAAAAAAACTCTTCTGATTACCGGTGTTCCATATACTAGGCGCCTCTCCGCCTTTTAAAGAAATTAGAAAAAAAACCCTCCCATGTCACCTTCTCTGTGCTTTAACAAGCTAAGATGGCCGAAATTGCTAGTGCGTGATATTCACACCCAAAGGACCTGAGTTCAATTCGCGTTCGCAATTCTTTTCTTTTCATCTGCAAGGTAACGTTGACAATGTTCAAAAATTTCCATCACATATGACGTGTTCCTTTTGCTACATTCGATGCATCATATTTTGCAAGCTGTTTTCGTACTCTGTAGTTTCCAAAAGCTTTATCGATTTTTAATCTTTAACACAATTTTATAGTTAGTAACTCAGTTGTTTGAAAGGGTGTGTACTGACTATTTCTTCTCAGGTTCAATTCGATATTATTATTTAAAAAAAACTGTCATTATTTTCAATTTTCAACGAAAACATTATTCGTAAGTTTTCATTCTACATATAAGTAGTTTTCATTCTACATATAAGAATGAAAAGCATAAAGAAAACCAGGTCTTTCGCTTAGCAAAGTTTCCAACTTTTATTTCATTTTTCATGTTTAGTACTTCAAGCTTAAATTTTCCTTACAACTTAATATTTCACTGGAAATTCGCGACTCTAGCAAATTGTCAAGCAAACAGCAATACACATAAAAAATCAGCAAAGATATAGTTTATTCGATTTTTTCATACTTGTAACAACATAATCTTTGAAAACTTGCTGAAGAACTTAATATTGGGCGAAGGTTGAAAAGTTATATTTTACAAGATTAAGATTTTTACGTGATAAAAACGTAAAGAAGCCCGCCCTTAACGTATGCTTATTGCATATCTAGGACGTTTTATGTTTCGTAATATTTTTTTTATTAAATTCAATTCGAAAGAAAAAAATTACTTTAAGGTTGAAGGATTCGTCATTGACATTTTCGTCATTATTGAAATTTCGAAAGCAGTTTTCTCGCTCAAAACATTATTGTTTGCATTGAAAATGTATTCACTGCACTCCATTCTCCACCCGCGAAACAGTGAATACTTTGGAAACGAACCAGCCTTGGGCTGAAAGTCTCGATAATAAAGACATAAAAAAAGTGAATACTTTTTCACTGCGAAAATTTCAGTTTTGAGCGAGGAAACTGCTTTCGAAATTTCAATGATGACGAAAATGCCAATGACGAATCCTTCAACCTTAATGGAATGATTCAAAATTGAGGTCAAATGTGAAAAATATGAATAATTAAATGGGTTTGTACTCTCAATATTTTTTATTACTTTTTTTTCCATCAGGCGTGAATGTATGAGGAAAAAAAATATGTTGAGGAAAAATCTGTATCATGATCATGAAATCTGTATTTTTTCTGTACTCTGTATCCTGTCTGTATCAACCTCTAAAAATCTGTATAATACAGAAAAATCTGTATATCTGGCATCTCTGGCAGGGAGTAATGCACGGTCCTTGGGACTGCGCTTGTCTCCAAACAGAAAAAATCAATTAATAAGTTAATTGAAGAGTTTGTGTTTTCGGCAAAGTTGTTAAGCTTGTCAAGGGTTGACAAGTTATGGGTAGTTTGATTCGAATTTTTTCCAATCGTGCGTAGTATCAAGCCAAGTGCAAAGCACGGAGACAAGCACCGAGAGAGTGCATACGACAGAGCGTGAGAGACAGGAGAGCTCCAGCGCGCGGCAAAGTAAGCGAGCAACACACAACCGATTGCGCGTACTCGTCTCCTTCTAGTTTGTTGTGCTGTCTCGTAGCAGAGTGTGCGGCACGCAAAGAGTTTTCAGTCGCACCCTATCCCTGCCTAGGGATGGTCGCATCGCACACACACGAGAGCACCGCTTAAACCGAGTAGGTTTCGTTCACGGCGGAGCGTCTCTCCAAATACCTCGTCGTTGAAGCATGATGTCTTTCACCTGTGAGGGCTTCGCCTAGCCGCCACTTCCACTAGCCCCTGCTTGCTATTGTTGTCGATACTGTCGCGAATCGTCAGGATATCGCTATGAGTGTAGCCATCGTCTATCCTCGTCGTGGAGGCGCATAGCAGCTACAGAAGAGGACCCCGTTTACTTTGGCGACCACGAAGAAGCCATCATAGGTAGTAGACTCCAACTCCTGGGTAGGGTATTTACCCGTCGTTCTTATCACCGCCATTTTTCCGGACCCATCCGCGACCCAATTACCGTTATCGTCAGGTACGCCGGCTACTCTAACGAACTAATTAGCATCCGCCACTGGTAGCTACACCAAGGCCACCGGTGTCTCAGCACATCGCACCGTTGCCGCAGTACCGTGACGAGCTCTACCGCGTTAGTGATCTCGTTTTCAACCTTCAGAGTCACCTCCGCTCTCACCAAGGACCTCTTCCACCAGACATTTGTAGACGGCGCCCTTGAGTTCCTTATCGCGCTTGAGCTCGAGGATCATTTCACCTGTACGATTACGTCTAATTCTGCGCACATCGGCTCCCAGATCCGATGAGCTTGGCGTGGCTCCTCATCGTCTTCAAGATTTCCGAGTACTTGGACTGTTCAGTCTTGATGACGAGCGCGTTGGCTTTCTCGCGCTTGCAACTGCTCTCCTACGTTTTCTATTTCTTTTTTTCTCATCTTCCGCTCTTCTTTGGTTCAAGGGGCGTCCTTCCACTGACCAGCCCTATCCTGGGCTGTTGAAGACCAATCAGTGGTCGCCACCGCCCCCCGTTCCCTTCGATCCGGGACGGGTCGGCCTTTTCAGGTCCACCCTTCCCATCTTTCCAGGACGCCTGGCTGGAGTCCGACTTGCCGGCTTTACTATGTACCGACCTTCGGGGTTAACAGTCTCTTAGGCTTGCCCTGTCGTTCCATCAGCTTTTCGTAATACCCGACGAGATCTGAACGAACTAGACGGATCGCCCGTAACCCTTACACAGTTTTGTACACCGTTCATCGTCGCTTTGATCAGTCTCGTGACGTGAGCTTCCCGGAGAAGCCGATCTCGCCCATGATTTTCTATAACTCTTTGCTGTCGATACTGTCGTACGCCTCCTTGAAGTCGATGAACAGGTAGTGCGTTGGGACCTGGTATTCGCGGCATTTTTGAAGGATTTTTCCCACAGCTGAAGGGAATCCACAGCTGAACACACAGTAAAACTGCAAATCCTCGAGGTGCTGTATGACCTTCAAGTACTGCAAAATATCCTGGTTAACCCTTATGTGGCTGACAGGATACCCGGGTACCCAGTTTAGTCGGCTTTTCGGGCCCGTATGAAATTGATCACCAATATTAACTTCTTTTCCCGATCAGCCTAGATAGCTGTGTAGTGTCGGTAGCGGTTAGTTCAACTGGCTAAGAATAGCACTACGGACCGCCTGTTCCAGTGGTAGGAATCCACCAATCAGGTGACCCCTAATTCATGGTGTTATGCGGCTTTACGCTTACCGTGCCTAGGAATGAATGGCTAGGGGGGTCTAATAAAAACCTATCCGCAAACGGAGCCTGTGGAGTACCAGGGCACCCTCCACAGTATTTGCCCTTACTGTGCTAACCGGAGCAATAGCGCGGTGGACCTTGTGTTTCTCCGAGACAATCAGCTGCCCTTCTTCAATCTCATACTTGAGGCTGAATAAGGGCGGGATTATGAAGATGTTATTAATTAGTTTAGATTTTCACCTATATGGATTCGCATTATGCGTTTTATACAGTGTATTCTGTGCATCATCGCCTTTGGCGCACTCAAATCGATACCGATCTGGCTTTATTGTTGCTGTTCTTTTTTGTGCTGTGATTGTTAAGAGTTTAATCTTGCCTAGTTTGGGTAGTGGCTACGGTTAGGATAGCTCAGATCAATCTTCAGCACAAAAGAACAGCAACGATCAATCTTTGTAGACTTATGCAAAATGGTACAGCCCAAGTGGCGTTAGTCCAAGAACCTTACTTTCGTAAGGGGAATTTCTATTTAGGAAACCTTGTGAATCCGGTGTTTGCTACTTTCAGTAAAAATGAAATGGCAAACTCACGTGTCATGCCTCGAGCATGTGTGCTTGTCAACAACGCAATCGTTGCTACACTCATCTCTGAACTTACTACCAGAGATGTATGTGCTATCACAATAGATGTATCTGTTGGAAACCTCAACAGGAAATACGTTTATTGTTCGGTTTATTTACCGCATGATGAACCATCCCCTACGGATGCTTTCAAGCAAGTCATTGCATACTGCACTTCAAAAGGCCTTCCGCTAATTGTTGGTAGTGATGCTAATGCTCACCATATAATCTGGGGCAGCTCAGACATCAATTTGAGAGGCTCCAGTTTGATGGAATACTTGAGTAGTACAGATCTTGGATTACTTAACATAGGCAACCGCCCAACCTTCATGGTATCTGATAGAGAGGAAGTGTTAGACATAACGCTTTGCTCTAGCAGAATTAGTCATGAGCTGACCAATTGGCATGTGTCAGATGAAGAATCTTTATCTGACCATCGTTACATCTTGTTTGAACATGTGAATGTTACTTCGCAAACTTTGCGTTTCAGGAATCCCCGGTCAACCAACTGGGATCTCTTTACCGATTTGGTTGCAGCCAAATTTCATGGATACTCACCATCAATTGACACTCCAAGTGATTTAGATGATGCCGTTGATACTACAACGGCCTTCATCATGGAAGCTTTTGAAGAAGCCTGCCCTATGTGGTCTGTGAAGACCACAAGAGGAACCCTTTGGTAGAACTCCGATCTGGCGAAGCTCAGGAAACAATGTAGAAAGAGTTGGAACAGACGACGTTCGGCTGGATCGGAGGCTTTCAGGGCGGCTCGCAAGGCCTACCAGAAAGCTCTTCGGTCTGCAGAACGATCCGACTGGAAAAACCTTTGTACAAATGTTTCCAGTCTGAGTGAAGCCAGTCGATTGAACAAAATCCTTGCAAAATCTAAGGATTTTCAAGTGAACGAACTTCGTTTGCCAAATGGTGATTTCACTTCCTCTGATGAGGAAGTTTTAGAATGTTTATTCAGTACACACTTCCCCGGATGTGTGGATATTACATCTTCGGATGAACCTGATGTCTTTTCTTGTAGTTATGATTCTTTAGCTTCGGCTCGGAGTATCATAACTTTAGGACAGAGACGAATGCCCCAGAGGTAAAGTCTCTCTAAACAAAAAAAAAAAAAAAACTTTAGAATCGATTGAATGGGCACTTAATAGCTTTGCTCCTTTCAAATCTCCTGGGGCAGATGGGATTTATCCTATTTTACTTCAGAAGGGATTTGATCATTTCAAACATGTTTTGAAACAACTACTTGTTTGCAGTTTTGCTACAGGGTATATTCCCAAATCCTGGCGGGATATTACTGTGAAGTTTATTCCGAAAGTGGGTCGCGCGTCGTATGAAGAAGCAAAGAATTTCAGACCTATCAGTTTGACCTCTTTTCTTCTGAAATGCTTAGAACGCATAGTCGATCATCACATCCGTGATGTTCATCTGGCCAATGTGCCTCTTCATGTGAACCAACATGCTTACCAATCTGGAAAGTCCACTGTGACTCTTTTACACAAAGTTGTTTACGATATCGAGAAGGCATTCGCTCAAAAGCAATCCTGCTTGGGTGTTTTCTTAGATATCGAGGGTGCCTTTGACAACGTGCCTTTCGATGCCATATTGGAAGCCGCACGGGGTCATGGTATATCTCCAATGATTTCCAATTGGATTCACCAAATGCTCAAAAACCGACATCTCTTCTCGACATTGCGTCAAGCAGCGATTAGGAAATTGAGTGTTTGTGGATGCCCCCAAGGGGGAGTCTTATAACCACTTTTATGGAATCTCGTAGCAGATACGCTATTGAGGCAACTCAATAATAGCGGTTTTCCTACTTATGGTTTTGCCGACGACTACCTAACATTGTTAGTCGGTATGTGCATCAGCACCCTTTTCGACCTGATGCAAAACGCTCTTCAGGTAGTTGAGGGTTGGTGTCGCCATTATGGCCTTTCGGTAAATCCGAGTAAAACATCTATTGTTCTTTTCACGGAAAAGCGAAACCGTAATGGTGTTCGAACTTTACGTCTCTTTGATTCTGAAATCAATGTGGCTGAACAGGTAAAGTACGTTGGAGTCATTCTTGATTCCAAGCTTTCCTGGACACCTCATGTTGAGTTCAGAATCAAGAAAGCTTGTATGGCCTTCGGGCAATGCCGGCGAACCTTTGGTACAACTTGGGGTCTAAAACCCAAGTATATCAAATGGATCTACACAACTGTTGTTCGGCCAATATTGGCCTATGGATGCCTTGTGTGGTGGCAAAAGGGCGAAGTGAGAACGGTCCAATCAAAGTTAGGCCATCTCCAAAGGATGTGCTTAATGGCGATGTCTGGGGCGTTCTCTTCAACTCCTACGGCAGCGCTCGAAGTTCTCTTTGACGTTGCCCCACTACACATTCATCTCAAACAAGAAGCACTTTCTTGCACTTACCGCCTATGGGTACTCGGTTTACTAAAGGAAACTCCTGTGAACCGCAGTTCAACACACACCTCGTTGTTTCCACTTTTGGTGAATTGGGACAAAGTTGTCCTTGCTCCAAGTGATCTTACAATTGCATGTAATTTTCCATATAGGTCATTTTCCACGAAATTCCCTTCCCGGGAAGAGTGGACATCTGGTTATCTGGAGAGAAGTATTTCAGACGGCATCGTATGTTACACTGATGGCTCCCTTCTCGAAGGTCGAGCAGGTGCTGGTGTTTATTCTCGTGAGCTAAGGCTGTATCAGTCTTATTCACTTGGTAGACACTGCACCGTTTTTCAGGCCGAAATCTTTGCTCTTATGTGTGGAGTGCAATCAGCACTTCAGCAGCACGTTATGGGCAAAGTAATATACTTCTGTTCAGATAGCCAGGCTGCTATTAAAGCACTTGCTTCGGCCAACTCCAGGTCGAAGATAGTTATCGCTTGTAGAACTCAAATCGAGGAGCTGAATTCAGCCAACGCTGTTCACCTTGTATGGGTACCTGGCCATTCTTCCATCGCTGGAAATGAATTGGCTGATGAGTTAGCTCGCACTGGAGCATCACATGACTTCATTGGCCCTGAGCCAGCTACTCCGGTATCCAAGTGTTGGGTGAAGCTTCAGATTGACACCTGGGCTGCCACTCAGCACAAACAATACTGGAATAGTTTGGAGTCATCTCGTCAAACAAAATTGTATTGTACTGAGCCATCTCTAGGGGTGGCAAAGTATCTAACAAATCTGTCAAAGCAGAATTCCAGCATGCTGGTCAAAGCATTGACTGGCCAATGCCGACCCAGTTATCACATGGCGAATATTCAGCAAGCTGATTCATTTGCATGTGATAGCTGTGAATCCGATTATGGAACTTCGTATCATTTAATATGTAACTGTCCAGCTTTTGCGCAATTGCGTTTCCGAGTACTCGGGAAACACTTATTAAGTGAAACTGACTTAAGAAACCTGAATCTTCAGGACGTTCTGTTGTTCTTGACCCGCTGTGGTAAAGAGCTATAGGCTCTCTTTACGCTTTATGCATTATCACAGTGCCCTTCTCAGGGCGCTGTTCGAACCCATTGTGGCACGCTTATGCGTTATTACAGTGTCCTTTTCAGGACGCTATGTGAACCCATTGTGGTACGCTTTTGCGAGTATGACGATCCTATTCCCTTACCTGTCCTTTCCCATGTCCTATCCTTTTTCCTTCCCTTCTCCGTCAGGTAAATGATGAATAGGCTCGTGTTCATGGCGATGGCACAAATTTCCCGAATGGAGGAGAACGTGCCTCTAGAGCCGACCTACTGATACCTGATACCTGATACAGCTGAACACACAGTAAAACTGCAAATGCTCGAGGTGCTGTATGACCTTCAAGTACTGCAAAACATCCTGGTTAACCCTTATGTGGCTGACAGGATACCCGGGTACCCAGCACCCATTTAAAAAACGCGGTATAGAAAAAGCAAAAAGTTTGTCGGACACATAACGGTTAGGGATGCTTATGGCTTATTGTTATTGTTATTGTTTATTTTAACTTGAAATTTAGAAAGAGGGAAAAACCCCTTTGAGTGATTTCGACATTTCAAAAACGAAATCTTTCTCAAAGAGGCACAAAACCTCTTTTTCTTTTCAAATAACATTACAAAAATAACTTAAAACTAAAGGCTCACACGGCAATGAACCATAACGGAGCCGCTATCTTGAAAGAGGACAGCATGCCAAATCGTAAAACGAGTCTCCGGAAATCCAGAAATCCTAATGGGGGAGGGGGAGGGGTCAGGGGGTCATCAGAAACGAATCTTCAAGGCTGAAAATAAAGAATACCAAAAAAAGGGGAACAGTATCAAACAAAATAGGCAATCTCATTCAGAAATTTGAACAAAAGTTTCAATATATGTTCATTTTTTAAGCCCAAAATATCCCGTATAGATACAGGAATTGAAAAACCTGCTGCAATTAGGCTATCAAATAATATCTTCCTCGGTGCAATAAACCGAGAACAATTAATTATAATGTGATCAATGTCTTCATACGATAAGCCACATTCGCATAAGTTTGAATCTACAATGTTGATACGATACAAATGACTATTACAAATATAATGATTGGATATCAATCTCGAAAAAGCACAAATGAAATTTCTACTCCCAGATACATTTTTAAACCAAGGAAAATGATTCACCTTGGGACATATTGAATGACACCATCGCCCTTTATCACTAGAATTCCAATTGATTTGCCAAGCATTTAGAGAATAATTTCTCAGATTGGGAAAATATTCAGAAGGAAATATATCACGATGATAAATTTTTCCACGCATAACCCCAAATTTTGCCAATAGATCCGCCTGTTCATTGCCATAAATATTACAATGAGCAGGAACCCAAACAAATTTAATAACATATCCTTCATAATGCAAATCAAACAATATTTGTTTCAACATCAACAGGATATGATGTGATTTGAAATTGAATTTGATAGTATTCAAAGCACTCAGACAACTGAAACTGTCAGAGCATATTATATAAAAATTGGGCGGACAATCTTTGATCATGTTACAAGTAAAATACAAAGCAATGAGTTCTGCTATGAAAACAGAACACGGAGATTGTAATTTATAAAAATGAGCTGAAAATAAGTTATATATTCCAAAACCTGCGGTGCCATCAATAAGAGAGCCATCTGTAAAATACATTTGTGTAGGGTTGAATCCATCAAATTTACGTTTAAATAGTAAATTTGCAAATTTAGAATGTTCAAGCTTTGGTATTTGTCGCAATTCATAAAATAAGGACAAGTCAATTAATGGTTCATATGTATGTATGTTTAATTTGAAATCATAAAACCCATTCGAATGCACATGTAAAAGATCTTGATTTGAACAATGAATAAAGGAATCCAATATTCTATTAGTAGGATTAATTTGGTATAACGACTCCAAAGTGCTTATGATTTGATGATTATTTGCAAAACAATTTATCAAAAATTTGCAATTTAGCTCCTGAAAACGAATTTTCAGTGGGATAATACCAGAAAGAACTTCAACAGATTGAGTATGAGTGGAATTCATTAGTTTTAAACAAATTCTTAAACAACGGTATTGTATTTTTTCAAGTTTGGAAAAATGAGTTTGCGCAGTACTTCCAAAAGTAAAGCAACCATATTCCATTACTGAACGAATAGTTGTTTTATATAGTGTTATCAAATCAGAAGGATTTGCACCCCACCATGTACCTGTAATTGTACGAAGAAAATTAATTCTTCTTGAACACACTTTTTGTATGTATATAATATGAGTGTTCCAATTTAATTTAGAATCAAACCAAATACCAAGATATTTATACTCATCAATTTGTTCTATTTCAAGTCCATTAAGAAATAAATTAATGCTTATGGGCGAATGTTTTCTAGAAAATAAAATAAATTTTGTTTTTTGAACTGAAAATGTAAAACCATTTTCATGAGCCCACATATCCAAATTATCCAAGGCACATTGCATAAAATGTTCAATAACATCTCTACTTTTTCCACGTATGGAAAGAACATTATCATCGGCGAATTGAAGCAAATAACAACCATTAGGAATAATGAATGCCATGTCACTAGTGAATAGATTGTATAAAAATGGACTCAAACATGATCCCTGTGGAAGGCCAAAGTAACTGTAACGTATTATTTTGGGAGAATTATTATGGAAAAAATGCATAATTTTGAATGAGAATAAATTATACAAAAAATTTGAAATTATGTTAGGAATTTTCAAATTATTCATTTTACTGAACAACAAATCGATTAGAACAGAATCATAAGCTCCAGAGACATCCAGAAAAGTAGAAACTACATCTTGTTTTTGGTTAAATGCAAGTTGAACTTGCGTAGCTAAAAGCGAAACACAGTCACGCGTACCACGACCCCGTCTAAATCCAAATTGAGAAGGAGAAAAAATGTTGTTTTCTTCAGCCCAAAATTCAAGGCGATTTAAGATCATTCGCTCCATTAGTTTGCGTAAACACGATAACAAACTGATAGGTCTTCTACTGTCAGCTGATGAAGGATCTCTACCAGGTTTAAGAATACTTATTACTTTGATGAAGCGCCATTCGCGAGGAATAATATTTTGAAGTAAGAAGCTGTTATAAATTGAAAGTAAATGAAGTTTTCCTTCATCAGGCAACATTTTTAAAACAATAAATTTTATGTTATCAATACCTGGAGCTGTATTTTTGGTAATAGATAAAGCCAAATTAAACTCAGCCAAAGAGAATGGATTACAAAGCTCAGGGAAATAATTAAATGATTTTGTTTTATAATTTTTGGAAGGAGCAACAAAGTCGGGACATATTTTTGAAGCAAAATTTTCAATCCATTCTTCTGAATATTCTAGAACAGTAGGAACACTAGAATTATAATTTCTTAAATTTCGTGCTACAGACCACAAAGTGGACAATGAAGTATCACTGTCCAGATTTTCTACAAAATTTTTCCAATAATTTCTCTTTTTGAATTTAGTAAGCCTGGTAAACTGAGCTTCAGCTTTACGATACAGTAAGTAATTATCTCTGGAGCCTGATCTACGAAAATGTTTAAAAGCATTGGATTTATTTTTCAATGCATTGGAACACTCATTATCCCACCAAAAAGAAGGATGCTGTCTTCTAAGAGTACTCGAAACATTTTTTTTAGTTTGAGATTTACGCAAACTATCAATTAGAAATTTTGAAAAACTATTATAACTGTCTATTGGTGAATCCGAATCCACACTATTAATAACATAAATAGATATTAAATCAGAAAACTTTGTCCAGTTTACATTTTTGCACAAATCATAAACACATGTTTCGTTAATAAGTTTATTTCGAATGGGAATGTGCATTCGAATCAAAATAGGTAAATGATCACTGCCATTTGGATCATTGATAGTTGACCAAGAAGATGACAAAGTCAAATTATTCGAGCAAAGTGATAAATCAATGCACGAATGATTACTAGGTGGCACAGCAACCCTAGTAAATGAACCATCATTGAGAATATTTAAGTTGAATTCATCAATCAAATCCATAATTAATGAACCTCTTCCATCAATTTTGTCACTACCCCAAGCAAAGTTATGGGCATTGAAATCACCTAATATATAAAATGGAGTAGGAATTTGTTGCAATATATCTCTAATTTGATCCAAAGAAAAACTAACACTTGGAGGGATATATAAACAAACAATAGAAAAATTATATTTTCCTTTTTTAATCGAAACAGCAATAAATTCAATCTGTGATTGAACTTGCAATGTTAAATCCAAGTATTTAAATTCAATATCATTCCGAATCCCAATCATAACCCCTCCAAATGCAATTTCCCTGTCTTTACGAATTATATTGTAATTTGGAATACGAAAAAATTTAGAAGGCACTAACCATGTTTCATTTAAACAAAATATGTCTACATCATAATTTGCTAACAATGCTTTTAATCTATCAATTTTAGGAATAACACTGCGGCAATTCCATTGTAGAATATGAAGCTCATCTCTGTTATTTTTGGAAGCCATTACGATGAGAAAAAGGAAGAAATAAGGGGTCCAAATGTATTCAGTTTTTCCAAAAGAGAAGCCAAAAAGGGTAAAATCAATTTGATAATTTTTTTCCAAAATTCACTCATTCCCAAAAAGTCGACTAACTCCTCCAAAATTCCCAAAATAGAATTATTAGTGTTTTCATTAGAAGTACTGTTCGAATTTTGATCATTATTGTTTGGAATTTGATCAGATTCAATTTTTCTAAAACCTGGAATATTTTTAGTAGAAACGGAAGTACTAAGAGGAGGAAAATTTACATCAAAAGAAGTAGATGGTTGAGGTTCAGAATAATTATGTTGATTACTAGATGATTTATTCAATGTTTTTTTCCTTTTAATAGGAGGTTTATAAACGAAATTGTTTGAATTAACAGATGATCCAACCTCATCATCTGGTAAAATTTCAAATGAATTGGGAGTAGAAATGTCATTCAATTTTGTTATTTCAGCATACGAAACATGATTTTTGTTCCTAATTTTTTGATTAAATTTTGTTTGTTTTTCAATATAAACAACACATTCTTTTAAAGAATTGTGTTTTTGTTTACAATAAATGCATTTATCCGACTGTTTGTCACAATCAGATGTGGAATGCGCTTCCCCACATTTTGAACATTTTTGTTTGTTTGAACAAAAATTGGAAGTGTGTCCAAAAAGAAGACATCGATCACAGTGCATGAGCTTTGGATAATAAAGTCTCACGCTGAAAATTACTTCATTTATTTTTACATAGTCCGGAAGTACAGATCCAGAAAATGTTATTTTAATACAATCCGAATGTTCATATTTTGAACTATGTCCGTCAAAAGTTAATTTTGACAAACGAACACAATCCAAAACTCCAACTGGAGAGATGGATTGGTTCTTAAAAAAGCCTGAGCCATGATTAATTACATCCTCACAATCCAAAAATTCATCATATATAATTCCATTTATTTCGCATGCATCACATGGCGCGTACACACGGTAGGAATTGGCAAAAAGTTTAGACTCTAGAAGAGCATTGGCTTCATCTCGAGATCCAAAAACCACACGTAATTTGTCCAAAGCAATTTTTTTGATTTCCTTGACGGATTTGTATTTTTTATAAACCTCAGAGGAAATCAGTAAAACGTTAATGGGTCTTTCCTTTTTACGGAAGTAGACAACAAAAGGACCCTTAAAATTGGATGGGTAAACTTTCACACGAAAGGGTTTCACCAACGAAGGGGTTTCGGCTAATATTATGTTTTCTTTTGACCCCCCCTCACTATCATCAGTTTCCATAATGAAATCTTAACAAGCAATCAATTAAACAGAATTGTTGTGAAATAAAATTATAAGCTACAGTAAAGATTAAAAAACTAAAAAAATAAAAAGTATACTTATGGTTTTGGGTAACACTCCAAAGTAAACTGTCGACTAAATCTTCAACTTGCAACGAAATTCACGATACAAATCCACCCAAATGCAATCCGCACAAATCTGCCCAAACGCAATCCTCACAAAGTATGCTTGAAAGCTGCTACTCCTCTCCTGTATCTGCACAATAGTCCAAACTTGAAAATTGCTTCAATCGTATTTGATTTCAATCCTCGAAAACCTGTAATAGGAAAAAAAAAATATTTAAAGCGCAGGAAAATCTGTCAAGTAGAAAAAGACCGTCTAGCCTGCTTATGGCTTATTGTTAACCGATAGGAATCTCGCGGCTTTAGTATTCGGTGCCGGGACATGGGATCTATCCCACGGAACTACGTGGCGGTTGTGGCCATGTGGAGAGCTAGTTCATGCTAGTTGCTGTCGTTGGATATCCATTGCTGGTTCTGGAGTAGTAGTGGGTGCAGTCGAATCACGACTCTCACTTACGTTCAATGCATCCAGCCCAACAAGAACTCCTTCCTGGCGTATTGATCGATCTTGTACATTTACTCTCCTAATGTTCTCTGCGTTTCCAGCGTGATGTATGTATTAGAGTGGGTCAACGTTGTATGGAGAAACTTTAAATTTGATCGTATCAACCCGGAACAAAGCTTTTTCAATCTATATTAGCGTCCAAAACAACTGTGCAAAATTTGGGAGCGATCGGTTGCGTCCCCGTATTCCGCATTGCGATTGAAATTTGTATGGAAGTTAGTATGGGAAAACGTACTTTTTTGCATTTTACTCATAAGTTGAATTTTTTTGTCTAATACCATATAACTAATGACGTTAAAGTATAGCCTAGGATATGCCGAAAAACTTTGCCGAAGACCGCAAAGTGATCCGACGCTCGGGAAAAAAGTTATTCGCCTGGTAACTTAGGCCAAAAATTGAGATTTTATTATTGATGTTATTCCTTTACATGTTAAATGTTAAGCACCACCGGACAATCTGTACGTTATAACTTTTTTTACAAGTGTCGGATCACTTTCCGGTCTTCGGCAAAGTTTTTCAGCATATCCTAGGCTATGCTTTAACGTCATTAGTTATATCGTTTTAGACGAAAATCTTCAAGTTATGAGAAAAATGCAAAAAAGCACGTTTTCCCATACTAAATTCCATACAAATTTCAATCGCAATGCGGAATACGGGGACGCAACCAATCGCTCCCAAATTTTGCCCAGTTGCTTTGGACGCTAGAAGGAATCGAAAAAGCTTTGTTCCGAAAAATCGACTTTGTTGACCCAGTCTAGTATGTATGTACTTCATTTCGGCAGCGTTGAGCATATTATGACTCAAAAGAACTCCTGAATGATTTGTAGAAAGAACTCTGGGGCACTCCTAAAAGGAGCTTCTGGAGGATTTTCTGAAAAAAACTCGAAGTATTCCCAGAAAGAAATCTAGAAGAAACTCCTGGAAGGCTCCCAGAAGAAACTCCGTCACAATTCCCAGTGCGGGCTTCGGGAAACTTCACAAAAGAAACTATTGGAGGAAACCCAGGAAGAAATTCCTGGAGAAATTCCAAGGACAATTTTGGAGGTAATCTAGCAGAAGCTCTCGGATGAATTCTAGAACGAAGTCGTAGATGATTTGCAGAAGAGAGTTCTGCAGGAATACAAAAAAAAAACTTTTGCTGCAATCCCAGAAGAAACTCTTGCAGGAATCCCATTATGGCTTATTTTGACATATATACAAGGTATATCACGGAATCAGAAACTCTCGTCCTGAAAGGCTACTGCATTTATGAACGATGCTTAACATGCTCACGATTTTCTTAATTAGCTTTCCTTCTGTACTCCATTACAAACTTTTACGTCCTATTTCATTGTCTTATTCTGCTAACAGTTACAGCTGGATTGGAGGCATCCCTCAGCCGGGGCAACACGGAGACCGGCTCCGGGTTGGTGTGCGAATCGTACGAATGCAAGGACGGTGAATGCTCGGTCGGCATCGAGGTATGCGACGAGGGCGACTCCGACAAACCGATGGGATGCTTCGTCGTGTGGAGCACCAACAATGTTACAAGTGAGATCAAGTCGCGCACGGAAGCCGTCACGGTCGCCATGTAATGCTTTCTGAAATTTCAGATGAAGTCAAGGTAACGATGAAGGGTTGCTTCAGCAACCCGAACGACTGCAACGGTACGGAGTGCATCGATACCACCATGGGTACCAAGAACAACCTGAACTACTGCTGCTGCCGGTTGAGCATGTGCAACAAGGAACACCGGTGGGTTCCCAATGTGACCAATGCTCCGGAACCGATCACTCCGATGCAGCAGGAATCGGGCAGCTTTATGATGGTTGCTGTCGTCGTAACCGTAATATTGTTTGTTTTGTCGGGCTTCGTTGCGCTCGCGTGTCGACAGCGGAAGCCATCAATGTTCAACGAGATACCAACGGTAAGGAAGGTATTTCGGAGTTCGCCAGGGCGATAAGTTGACTGAAGTCTTGTTTTTAGATTGAACCGGAGATTACCAGCTCATCGCCGAACATCGCGCTGCTGCCGATCCAGCTGGTCGACCTGAAGGCCCGAGGACGGTTCGGGGTGGTATGGAAAGCTCAGTTGATGTCCCAGGAAGTCGCCGTTAAGATATTCCCCATGCAAGAGAAGCAGTCCTGGCTGACGGAACAGGAGATATTCAAGGTAAGTTCTTCTTGAAGGTCGTCCCAATATTCGGAGGGTCACTAACACGGGTATTTTTCGCTTGTCAGCTCCCGCGGATGAACCACCCGAATATCCTGCAGTTCATCGGGTGCGAGAAGCACGTTGAGCTGAACAATACGGACTTTTGGCTTATCACGGCCTACTGCAGCCATGGGTCACTGTGCGACTACCTAAAGTCCCACACTGTGACCTGGCCAGAGCTGTGCCGGATTGCCGAGAGTATGTCCCGCGGGTTGATGCATCTACACGAGGAGATTCAGGGCAGCAAGACGGAAGGGTTGAAGCCGTCGATCGCCCACCGGGACTTCAAGAGCAAGAACGTACTGCTGAAGGATGACTTGACGGCGTGCATCGCCGACTTTGGACTTGCACTGATTTTTACACCGGGTAAGTCGGGGTCGTAGAAGTCTGTGAAGTACAAATACCTAAGATATGCTAACGGTGTATCCTCCAGGAAAACCTTGTGGGGACACCCACGGTCAAGTCGGAACCCGTCGTTACATGGCTCCGGAGATCTTGGAGGGCGCGATCAACTTCACTCGGGATGCCTTCCTTCGGATTGATGTTTACGCCTGTGGTTTGGTCCTGTGGGAACTGGTTTCACGCTGTACGGTGCACGGTGGTATTGTGGACGAGTATCGGCTGCCATTCGAGGCCGAACTGGGGTCACATCCGACGCTGGAGGAAATGCAGGAAAATGTCGTCACGAAGAAGCTTCGGCCGAGGATTTACGATCACTGGAGGAATCATAATGTGAGTAGACTAAACTTAACATGACTAATCTACGTGAATCCAGCCTTAAGTCAATCTACATCTATCTATAGTCAATCCAAAACCATTCTAAGGCTAGTTTGAGCCTATCTAAAACCGATTCAAGACCATTTTAAAGCCAACTCAAGGCTACTCCAAAATTTACCGAAGGTTGATCCACAAAATAATTCAAATCTAATCCGAAGTCAATCCAAAGTTAATATAAAGCTAATTTAAAAACATGTTAAAGCCATTCCAAGGCAAGGAATCGAAATCGAATCGAAATCGAATCGAAATCGAATCGAAATCGAATCGAAATCGAATCGAAATCGAATCGAAATCGAATCGAAATCGAATCGAAATCGAATCGAAATCGAATCGAAATCGAATCGAAATCGAATCGAAATCGAATCGAAATCGAATCGAAATCGAATCGAAATCGAATCGAAATCGAATCGAAATCGAATCGAAATCGAATCGAAATCGAATCGAAATCGAATCGAAATCGAATCGAAATCGAATCGAAATCGAATCGAAATCGAATCGAAATCGAATCGAAATCGAATCGAAATCGAATCGAAATCGAATCGAAATCGAATCGAAATCGAATCGAAATCGAATCGAATCGAAATCGAATCGAAATCGAATCGAAATCGAATCGAAATCGAATCGAAATCGAATCGAAATCGAATCGAAATCGAATCGAAATCGAATCGAAATCGAATCGAAATCGAATCGAAATCGAATCGAAATCGAATCGAAATCGAATCGAAATCGAATCGAAATCGAATCGAAATCGAATCGAAATCGAATCGAAATCGAATCGAAATCGAATCGAAATCGAATCGAAATCGAATCGAAATCGAATCGAAATCGAATCGAAATCGAATCGAAATCGAATCGAAATCGAAACGAAATCGAATCGAATCGAAATCGAATCGAAATCGAATCGAAATCGAATCGAAATCGAATCGAAATCGAATCGAAATCGAATCGAAATCGAATCGAAATCGAATCGAAATCGAATCGAAATCGAATCGAAATCGAATCGAAATCGAATCGAAATCGAATCGAAATCGAATCGAAATCGAATCGAAATCGAATCGAAATCGAATCGAAATCGAATCGAAATCGAATCGAAATCGAAACGAAATCGAATCGAAATCGAATCGAAATCGAATCGAAATCGAATCGAAATCGAATCGAAATCGAATCGAAATCGAATCGAAATCGAATCGAAATCGAATCGAAATCGAATCGAAATCGAAACGAAATCGAATCGAATCGAAATCGAATCGAAATCGAAACGAAATCGAATCGAAATCGAATCGAAATCGAATCGAAATCGAATCGAAATCGAATCGAAATCGAATCGAAATCGAATCGAAATCGAATCGAAATCGAATCGAAATCGAATCGAAATCGAAACGAAATCGAATCGAATCGAAATCGAATCGAAATCGAATCGAAATCGAATCGAAATCGAATCGAAATCAAATCGAAATCGAATCGAAATCAAACCGAATTCAAATCAAAATTGAACCGAAATCGAATCGAAATCGAATCGAAATCGAATCGAAATCGAATTGAAATCGAATCGAAATCGAATCGAAATCGAATCGAAATCGAATCGAAATCGAAACGAAATCGAATCGAAATCGAATCGAAATCGAATCGAAATCGAATCGAAATCGAATCGAAATCGAATCGAAATCGAATCGAAATCGAATCGAAATCGAATCGAAATCGAATCGAAATCGAATCGAAATCGAATCGAAATCGAATCGAAATCGAATCGAAATCAAATCGAAATCGAATCGAAATCAAACCGAATTCAAATCAAAATTGAACCGAAATCGAATCGAAATCGAATCGAAATCGAATCGAAATCGAATTGAAATCGAATCGAAATCGAATCGAAATCGAATCGAAATCGAATCGAAATCAAATCAAAATAGAATCGAATCGAAATCGAATCGAAATCGAATTGAAATCGAATCGAAATCGAATCGAAATCGAATCGAAATCGAATCGAAATCGAATCGAAATCGAATCGAAATCGAATTGAAATCGAATCGAAATCGAATCGAAATCGAATCGAAATCGAATCGAAATCGAATCGAAATCGAAACGAAATCGAATCGAAATCGAATCGAAATCGAATCGAAATCGAATCGAAATCGAATCGAAATCGAATCGAAATCGAATCGAAATCGAATCGAAATCGAATCGAAATCGAATCGAAATCGAATCGAAATCGAATCGAAATCGAATCGAAATCGAATCGAAATCGAATCGAAATCGAATCGAAATCGAATCGAAATCGAATCGAAATCGAATCGAAATCGAATCGAAATCGAATCGAAATCGAATCGAAATCGAATCGAAATCGAATCGAAATCGAATCGAAATCGAATCGAAATCGAATCGAAATCGAATCGAAATCGAATCGAAATCGAATCGAAATCGAATCGAAATCGAATCGAAATCGAATCGAAATCGAATCGAAATCGAATCGAAATCGAATCGAAATCGAATCGAAATCGAATCGAAATCGAATCGAAATCGAATCGAAATCGAATCGAAATCGAATCGAAATCGAATCGAAATCGAATCGAAATCGAATCGAAATCGAATCGAAATCGAATCGAAATCGAATCGAAATCGAATCGAAATTGAATCGAAATCGAAATCGAATCGAAATCGAATCGAAATCGAATCGAAATCGAATCGAAATCGAATCGAAATCGAATCGAAATCGAATCGAAATCGAATCAAAATCGAATCGAAATCGAATCGAAATCGAATCGAAATCGAATCGAAATCGAATCGAAATCGAATCGAAATCGAATCGAAATCGAATCGAAATCGAATCGAAATCGAATCGAAATCGAAATCGAAATCGAAATTTAATCGAAATTTAATCGAAATCGAATCGAAATCGAATCGAAATCGAAATCGAATCGAAATCGAATCGAAATCGAATCGAAATCGAATCGAAATCGAATCGAAATCGAATCGAAATCGAGTCGAAATCGAAATCGAATCGAAATCGAATCGAAATCGAATCGAAATCGAATCGAAATCGAATCGAAATCGAATCGAAATCGAATCGAAATCGAATCGAAATCGAATCGAAATTGAATCGAAATCGAAATCGAAATCGAAATCGAAATCGAAATCGAAATCGAAATCGAAATCGAAATCGAATCGAAATCGAATCGAAATCGAATCGAAATCGAATCGAAATCGAATCGAAATCGAATCGAAAGCGAATCGAAATCGAATCGAAATCGAATCGAAATCGAATCGAAATCGAATCGAAATCGAATCGAAATCGAATCGAAATCGAATCGAAATCGAATCGAAATCGAATCGAAATCGAATCGAAATCGAATCGAAATCGAATCGAAATCGAATCGAAATCGAATCGAAATCGAATCGAAATCGAATCGAAATCGAATCGAAATCGAATCGAAATCGAATCAAAATCGAATCGAAATCGAATCGAAATCGAATCGAAATCGAATCGAAATTGAATCGAAATCGAATCGAAATCGAATCGAAATCGAATCGAAATCGAAATCGAAATCGAATCGAAATCGAATCGAAATCGAATCGAAATCGAATCGAAATCGAATCGAAATCGAATCGAAATCGAATCGAAATCGAATCGAAATCGAATCGAAATCGAATCGAAATCGAATCGAAATCGAATCGAAATCGAATCGAAATCGAATCGAAATCGAATCGAAATCGAAACGAAATCGAATCGAAATCGAATCGAAATCGAATCGAAATCGAATCGAAATCGAATCGAAATCGAATCGAAATCGAATCGAAATCGAATCGAAATCGAATCGAAATCGAATCGAAATCGAATCGAAATCGAATCGAAATCGAATCGAAATCGAATCGAAATCGAATCGAAATCGAATCGAAATCGAATCGAAATCGAATCGAAATCGAATCGAAATCGAATCGAAATCGAATCGAAATCGAATCGAAATCGAATCGAAATCGAATCGAAATCGAATCGAAATCGAATCGAAATCGAATCGAAATCGAATCGAAATCGAATCGAAATCGAATCGAAATCGAATCGAAATCGAATCGAAATCGAATCGAAATCGAATCGAAATCGAATCGAAATCGAATCGAAATCGAATCGAAATCGAATCGAAATCGAATCGAAATTGAATCGAAATCGAAATCGAATCGAAATCGAATCGAAATCGAATCGAAATCGAATCGAAATCGAATCGAAATCGAATCAAAATCGAATCGAAATCGAATCGAAATCGAATCGAAATCGAATCGAAATCGAATCGAAATCGAATCGAAATCGAATCGAAATCGAATCGAAATCGAATCGAAATCGAAATCGAAATCGAAATTTAATCGAAATCGAATCGAAATCGAATCGAAATCGAAATCGAATCGAAATCGAATCGAAATCGAATCGAAATCGAATCGAAATCGAATCGAAATCGAATCGAAATCGAATCGAAATCGAATCGAAATCGAATCGAAATCGAATCGAAATCGAATCGAAATCGAATCGAAATCGAATCGAAATCGAATCGAAATCGAATCGAAATCGAATCGAAATTGAATCGAAATCGAAATCGAAATCGAAATCGAAATCGAAATCGAAATCGAAATCGAAATCGAAATCGAAATCGAAATCGAATCGAAATCGAATCGAAATCGAATCGAAATCGAATCGAAATCGAATCGAAATCGAATCGAAATCGAATCGAAAGCGAATCGAAATCGAATCGAAATCGAATCGAAATCGAATCGAAATCGAATCGAAATCGAATCGAAATCGAATCGAAATCGAATCGAAATCGAATCGAAATCGAATCGAAATCGAATCGAAATCGAGTCGAAATCGAATCGAAATCGAATCGAAATCGAATCGAAATCGAATCGAAATCGAATCGAAATCGAATCGAAATCGAATCGAAATCGAATCAAAATCGAATCGAAATCGAATCGAAATCGAATCGAAATCGAATCGAAATTGAATCGAAATCGAATCGAAATCGAATCGAAATCGAATCGAAATCGAAATCGAAATCGAAATCGAATCGAAATCGAATCGAAATCGAATCGAAATCGAATCGAAATCGAATCGAAATCGAATCGAAATCGAATCGAAATCGAATCGAAATCGAATCGAAATCGAATCGAAATCGAATCGAAATCGAATCGAAATCGAATCGAAATCGAATCGAAATCGAATCGAAATCGAATCGAAATCGAATCGAAATCGAATCGAAATCGAATCGAAATCGAATCGAAATCGAATCGAAATCGAATCGAAATCGAAATCGAAATGGAATCGAAATGGAATCGAAATCGAATCGAAATCGAATCGAAATCGAATCGAAATCGAATCGAAATCGAATCGAAATCGAATCGAAATCGAATCGAAATCGAATCGAAATCAAAATCGAATCGAAATCGAATCGAAATCGAATCGAAATCGAATCGAAATCGAATCGAAATCGAATCGAAATCGAATCGAAATCGAATCGAAATCGAATCGAAATCGAATCGAAATCGAATCGAAATCGAATCGAAATCGAATCGAAATCGAATCGAAATCGAATCGAAATCGAATCGAAATCGAATCGAAATCGAATCGAAATCGAATCGAAATCGAATCGAAATCGAATCGAAATCGAATCGAAATCGAATCGAAATCGAATCGAAATCGAATCGAAATCGAATCGAAATCGAATCGAAATCGAATCGAAATCGAATCGAAATCGAATCGAAATCGAATCGAAATCGAATCGAATTCGAATCGAAATCGAATCGAAATCGAATCGAAATCGAATCGAAATCGAATCGAAATCGAATCGAAATCTGTTGAAGAGCAGTAAGCTGCGTCAATCCTAGTAGTCATAGGTTTTATTTGAATTAATAAATGTTCACTTTTCTTCCAACCATCAACCGAACTGGACGTTCTTCTTGCGCACTCCCAATAGGTTATGGGCCGACGTGCGAACGTTCTGTTAGAAAGTTTCTAAAAGTCAGCAAGATTTTTTCAAAAGAAGATTTTTCCATCAAGCAGTGAAGATGAATTCCAGCGCAAACGGATCAAGCGGAACCGGAAGTTACCAGTCGATATCAAGCCTGCCCGGGATTGAACGCCTCATCGGTCGCGAGAATTGGGCAACCTGGAAGTTTGCGGTGCAAACCTACTTGGAGCTCGAAGATCTCTGGAGTGCGGTGAAACCGGCGCGGATGGATGATGGTACCTTTGAAGCGGTAGAAGCTGGTAAGGATCGGAAGGCGCGTGCGAAGATCATCCTGCTGTTGGAACCGGTGAACTACGTCCACGTCCGGGAAGCAGGAACAGCTCAGCAAGTATGGTCCAAACTGGAGAAAGCTTTCGAGGACTCGGGTCTTACCAGGCGAGTCGGGCTTCTCCATAAGCTGATCAAAACGGAGCTGTCATCGTGTGATTCCATGGCCGACTACGTCAATCAAATCGTGACGACAGCGCACCAGCTGGACGGGATTGGATTTGCGATTTCTGAAGAGTGGGTTGGCACGTTATTGCTGGCCGGGCTCCCCGATGAGTATCGTCCCATGATCATGGCCCTCGAGAACTCAGGAACACCGATCACCGGAGATGCCATCAAAACAAAGTTGCTCCAAGAGGTCCAGGTTCCGTGCGTGGATTCGGCACTGGCTACGGGTAAAAGCGGTAGCAGGTGGATCCCCCAAGAGGTCCGAAGTGTCGAAAATGCCACAAATTCGGGCACATCGCGAAAGATTGCAAAAGTGCAGCACCCAAGAGCAACGCATTTTGCACTGTACTTTCGACGTTCAACGACAGCGACCAGGATCAGTGGTTCTTCGATTCAGGTGCAAGCGTGCACATGACCCGGAACCGCAATCTGCTGGAGAACATGAAGCGTTCTGCCGGTACAGTGGTAGCAGCAAATGGAGGCACCATGAAGGTGATAGCGACGGGCTCGACGGTACTCAAGCCACAATGCCAGCAAGAGGCCATTCCGGTCAAGGAAGTGCAGCTGTTGCCGGAGCTCAGCGCAAACCTTCTGTCTGTGAGCCAAATTGTGAAGAAGGGGCACACCGTGATATTCACCAACGACGGATGCAGAGTGGTCGATACGGATGGCGACGTGATTGCTACAGGTATCCATGACAACAATCTTTTCAAACTGGAACAGCATCGACAGGACACGAAAAGCGCGCTAGCTTGTTCGTCGTCCGAGAGCCTGGAGGTTTGGCATCGGAGATTGGGCCACTTGAACGTCAACAGCATTCGGCGGTTAGCCGATGGTTTGGTCGACGGAATGAAAATCAACAACGGTAACCATGGGAACTGCAAAGTTTGTCCTATGGGTAAGCAGTGTCGGCACCCGTTAAGCAAGCAAGGCTCCCGTGCTGCCGAGAAATTGGACGTCGTTCATTCCGATATATGCGGACCAATGGAGGTGAGTTCCCTTGGCGGTAGTCGTTACTACATTATTTTCGTAGATGACAAATCCCGGCGCATGTGGGTGTACTTCCTCAAGTCGAAGTCTGAGTCGGACGTCTTGAAGGTGTTCAAAGAATTCCACGTGATGGCGGAACGCCAATCCGGCAGGAAGCTCAAAGTGTTGAGAACGGACAACGGGAAGGAGTACGTGAACCGTGGTTTCGAGGCGTATCTGAAACAGCACGGCATAAGGCACCAAAGAACGAACGACTACACTCCGGAGCAGAATGGCATGGCAGAGCGAGCAAACCGATCGATTGTGGAGCGTGCTCGGTGCATGTTGTTCGAAGCAGGACTACCAAAAGCTTTCTGGGCGGAAGCTGTCTCGACGGCCGTGTATTTGCTGAACCGATCTCCAACTCACGGTCACGACGTTACCCCTGAAGAGGCCTGGACGGGAACGAAGCCGAACCTGTCCCACGTGAGAATTTTCGGAACGAAATCGATGGTGTTCATTCCGAAGCCGAAGCGGAAGAAGTGGGATCCGAAGTCCCACGAGTGTATCTTGACTGGTTTCGACGAAGAAACCAAAGGGTACAGGCTGTACGATCCCAAATCAAGGAACATCATCAAGAGTCGGGAAGTGACATTCGTAAACGAAAGCAAACGTGCAACCGATGATGTGAAGCAGGAAGTTCCACGACGTCGTACGCTGGTGCAGCTAGACATCGAGGAAGTAGTTTCGCTATCCCCGGAAGAAGCCCCGCTGCAACCGCAGCTCAACGAACCTGAGGAAGACGAGGAGTTTTTCACCGACTGTGAAACAAGCGATGCGATTGAAGACAGCAGTGAGAGTAACACGTCAACAGATTCCGTGATCGAAGTGACATCCGTGCTCCCACCGCAACAATCTTCAAATCCACCTCGGTCACAGGTGTTGAGGCGCAGTGGTCGGGAGCACAGGCTACCAGGCAAGTATAATGGCTTTCAATTACCGAATAGAGGTCTACCGCATATCAATCCCCCACACAGAACCACCCGTGATACCGATGCCGATGATGCCGGGCAGCCCACGTGTACCGCCAACCAGGATCAGTTCAGCGGAATGACGGAATCCGCAACGCAAGCCGAAGCTAGGAGGAGCGACGATGATCCGGTGACGCACCAGGAGGCATTGTCCAGAGACGACTCCGGACGCTGGACGGCGGCAATGAAGGAGGAGTACGACGCGCTGATCAACAATAACACCTGGACGTTGACGGAGCTACCGAAAGGGCGGTCGGCCATCAAATGCAAGTGGGTTTACAAAACGAAGCACGACGCTAGTGGCAAAGTGGACCGTTACAAAGCTCGCTTGGTAATCAAGGGGTACTCGCAGCGAAAGGGGGTGGATTACGACGAGACCTATTCCCCGGTCGTTCGTCATAGTTCACTGTGGTACTTGTTCGCCATGGCAGCCAAATACAACCTTCAGGTGGACCAGATGGATGCCATCACCGCGTTTCTCCAAGGAGATATAGAGGAGGAAATATACATGGAACAACCGCCATGTTTCGTGAAGCCCGGAGGACGTCAACTGGTGTGCCGCTTGAACAAGGCGCTCTATGGTCTCAAGCAATCCAGTAGGGTCTGGAACACCAAGCTAGACGCTGCGCTGAAGAAGCTGGGACTTCACCAATCCGAGTTTGATCCATGCCTTTACTACTGGATCGAGGACGGAAAAGTCTTGTTCGTTGCAGTGTACGTTGACGACGTGCTGATTTTCTCCAACGATGCAGCCCTGAAGAACAGCCTGAAGGCCAAGCTCAGCAGTACATTCCGAATGAAGGATTTGGGACCTGCGGTGAGCTGTTTGGGCATTCGCATCACCCGTGCGAAAGGCTCAGTATCATTGGATCAGGAGGCGTACATCGATTCCATGCTTCGACGGTTCAACATGCAAGATGCGAAGACTGTGTCAACTCCGATGAACACCGCTGAAAAGTTGTCAAAGGAGATGTCCCCGAATACGCCGGAAGAAACTGAGCGGATGAAGAATATTCCGTACCAGGAGGCCGTCGGATGCCTAATGTATCTGGCACAGTGTACGCGTCCGGATATACTTTTTGCCGTGAACCTCCTGAGTCGTTTCAACTGTTGCTATGGACCGAAGCACTGGGAAGCAGTCAAGCATCTGTTCCGGTACCTGAAAGGGACAAAAACGATTAGACTGAAATATTCTGCGGTCGGCGACTCAAAGCTAGTTGGATATTCCGATGCGGATTGGGCGTCTGATCTAGATGACAGGAGATCAACGAGTGGGTACGTATTCCTGCTGCAAGGAGGAGCAGTATCCTGGTGCTGTAAACGACAGTCCACTGTATCTCTCTCAACCTGTGAGGCGGAGTACATGTCATTGTCGGCTGCGGTACAAGAGGCGTCGTGGTGGAGAGGATTGGTGTCGCAGTTTGGTGAGACGGACGCAATCGAGCTACGCTGTGACAATCAGAGCACAATCTGTATCGCGCGGAATGGCGGATACACACCCCGGACGAAACATATAGACATCCGGCACCATTACATCCGTGATGCGTTGGACCGGAAAATCATCCAGTTGAACTACGTCAACACTGAGGAGCAGGTTGCCGATGGTTTGACCAAGCCACTACAACGAGTCAAGCTTGAACGTAACCGAAAAGCGATGGGTTTACTCAACTGAAGACGCAAGCTTAAGGAGGAGTGTTGAAGTGCAGTAAGCTGCGTCAATCCTAGTAGTCATAGGTTTTATTTGAATTAATAAATGTTCACTTTTCTTCCAACCATCAACCGAACTGGACGTTCTTCTTGCGCACTCCCAATAAAATCGAATCGAAATCGAATCGAAATCGAATCGAAATCGAATCGAAATCGAATCGAAATCGAATCGAAATCGAATCGAAATCGAATCGAAATCGAATCGAAATCGAATCGAAATCGAATCGAAATCGAATCGAAATCGAATCGAAATCGAATCGAAATCGAATCGAAATCGAATCGAAATCGAATCGAAATCGAATCGAAATCGAATCGAAATCGAATCGAAATCGAATCGAAATCGAATCGAAATCGAATCGAAATCGAATCGAAATCGAATCGAAATCGAATCGAAATCGAATCGAAATCGAATCGAAATCGAATCGAAATCGAATCGAAATCGAATCGAAATCGAATCGAAATCGAATCGAAATCGAATCGAAATCGAATCGAAATCGAATCGAAATCGAATCGAAATCGAATCGAAATCGAATCGAAATCGAATCGAAATCGAATCGAAATCGAATCGAAATCGAATCGAAATCGAATCGAAGTCGAATCGAAATCGAATCGAAATCGAATCGAAATCGAATCGAAATCGAATCGAATCGAAATCGAATCGAAATCGAATCGAAATCGAATCGAAATCGAATCGAAATCGAATCGAAATCGAATCGAAATCGAATCGAAATCGAATCGAAATCGAATCGAAATCGAATCGAAATCGAATCGAAATCGAATCGAAATCGAATCGAAATCGAATCGAAATCGAATCGAAATCGAATCGAAATCGAATCGAAATCGAATCGAAATCGAATCGAAATCGAATCGAAATCGAATCGAAATCGAATCGAAATCGAATCGAAATCGAATCGAAATCGAATCGAAATCGAATCGAAATCGAATCGAAATCGAATCGAAATCGAATCGAAATCGAATCGAAATCGAATCGAAATCGAATCGAAATCGAATCGAAATCGAATCGAAATCGAATCGAAATCGAATCGAAATCGAATCGAAATCGAATCGAAATCGAATCGAAATCGAATCGAAATCGAATCGAAATCGAATCGAAATCGAATCGAAATCGAATCGAAATCGAATCGAAATCAAACCGAATTCAAATCAAAATTGAACCGAAATCGAATCGAAATCAAATCTAAATCGAATCGAAATCGAAATCGAAATCGAAATCGAATCGAAATCGAAATCGAATCGAAATCGAATCGAAATCGAATCGAAATCGAATCGAAATCGAATCGAAATCGAATCGAAATCGAATCGAAATCGAATCGAAATCGAATCGAAATCGAATCGAAATCGAATTGAAATCGAAATCGAATCGAAATCGAATCGAAATCAAATCGAAATCGAATCGAAATCGAATCGAAATCGAATCGAAATCGAATCGAAATCGAATCGAACTCGAATCGAAATCGAATCGAAATCGAATCGAAATCGAATCGAAATCGAATCGAACTCGAATCGAAATCGAATCGAAATCGAATCGAAATCGAAATCGAATCGAAATCGAATCGAAATCAAATCTAAATCGAATCGAAATCGAAATCGAAATCGAAATCGAATCGAAATCGAATCGAAATCAAATCGAAATCGAATCGAAATCGAATCGAAATCAAACCGAATTCAAATCAAAATTGAACCGAAATCGAATCGAAATCAAATCTAAATCGAATCGAAATCGAAATCGAAATCGAAATCGAATCGAAATCGAATCGAAATCGAATCGAAATCGAATCGAAATCGAATCGAAATCGAATCGAAATCGAATCGAAATCGAATCGAACTCGAATCGAAATCGAATCGAAATCGAATCGAAATCGAATCGAAATCGAATCGAAATCGAATCGTAATCGAAATCGAATCGAACTCGAATCGAAATCGAATCGAAATCGAATCGAAATCGAAATCGAATCGAAATCGAATCGAAATCAAATTTAAATCGAATCGAAATCGAAATCGAAATCGAAATCGAATCGAAATCGAATCGAAATCAAATCGAAATCGAATCGAAATCGAATCGAAATCGAATCGAAATCGAATCGAAATCGAATCGAAATCGAATCGAAATCGAATCGAAATCGAATCGAAATCGAATCGAAATCGAATCGAAATCGAATCGAACTCGAATCGAAATCGAATCGAAATCGAATCGAAATCGAATCGAAATCGAATCGAATTCGAATCGAAATCGAATCGAAATCGAATCGAAATCGAATCGAAATCGAATCGAAATCGAATCGAAATCGAATCGAAATCGAATCGAAATCGAATCGAAATCGAATCGAAATCGAATCGAAATCGAATCGAAATCGAATCGAAATCGAATCGAAATCGAATCGAAATCGAATCGAAATCGAATCGAAATCGAATCGAAATCGAATCGAAATCGATTCGAAATTGAATCGAAATCGAATCGAACTCGAATCGAAATCGAATCGAAATCGAATCAAAATCGAATCGAAATCGAATCGAAATCGAATTGATATTAAATCGAAATCAAATCGAAATCGAATCGAAATCGAATCGAAATCAAAATCGAATCGAAATCGAATCGAAATCATATTGAAATCGAATCGAAATCGAATCGAAATCGAATCGAAATCGAATCGAAATCGAATCGAAATCGAATCGAAATCGAATCGAAATCGAAATCGAAATCGAATCGAAATCGAATCGAAATCGAATCGAAATCGAATCGAAATCGAATCGAAATCGAATCGAAATCGAATCGAAATCGAATCGAAATCGAATCGAAATCGAATCGAAATCGAATCGAAATCGAATCGAAATCGAATCGAAATCGAATCGAAATCGAATCGAAATCGAATCGAAATCGAATCGAAATCGAATCGAAATCGAATCGAAATCGAATCAAAATCGAATCGAAATCGAATCGAAATCGAATCGAAATCGAATCGAAATCGAACCGAAATCGAATCGAAATCGAACCGAAATCGAATCGAAATCGAATCGAAATCGAATCGAAATCGAATCGAAATCGAATCGAAATCGAATCGAAATCGAATCGAAATCGAATCGAAATCGAATCGAAATCGAATCGAAATCGAATCGAAATCGAATCGAAATCGAATCGAAATCGAATCGAAATCGAATCGAAATCGAATCGAAATCGAATCGAAATCGAATCGAAATCGAATCGAAATCGAATCGAAATCGAATCGAAATCGAATCGAAATCGAATCGAAATCGAATCGAAATCGAATCGAAATCGAATCGAAATCGAATCGAAATCGAATCGAAATCGAATCGAAATCGAATCGAAATCGAATCGAAATCGAATCGAAATCGAATCGAAATCGAATCGAAATCGAATCGAAATCGAATCGAAATCGAATCGAAATCGAATCGAAATCGAATCGAAATCGAATCGAAATCGAATCGAAATCGAATCGAAATCGAATCGAAATCGAATCGAAATTGAATCGAAATCGAATCGAAATTGAATCGAAATTGAATCGAAATCGAATCGAAATCGAATCGAAGTCGAATCGAAATCGAATCAAAATCGAATCGAAATCGAATCGAAATCGAATCGAAATCGAATCGAAATCGAATCGAAATCGAATCGAAATCGAATCGAAATCGAATCGAAATCGAATCGAAATCGAATCGAAATCGAATCGAAATCGAATCGAAATCGAATCGAAATCGAATCGAAATCGAATCGAAATCGAATCGAAATCGAATCGAAATCGAATCGAAATCGAATCGAAATCGAATCGAAATCGAATCGAAATCAAACCGAATTCAAATCAAAATTGAACCGAAATCGAATCGAAATCAAATCTAAATCGAATCGAAATCGAAATCGAAATCGAAATCGAATCGAAATCGAAATCGAATCGAAATCGAATCGAAATCGAATCGAAATCGAATCGAAATCGAATCGAAATCGAATCGAAATCGAATCGAAATCGAATCGAAATCGAATCGAAATCGAATCGAAATCGAATCGAAATCGAATCGAAATCGAATTGAAATCGAATCGAAATCGAATCGAAATCGAATCGAAATCGAATCGAAATCGAATCGAAATCGAATCGAAATCGAATCGAAATCGAATCGAAATCGAATCGAAATCGAATCGAAATCGAATCGAAATCGAATCGAAATCGAATCGAAATCGAATCGAAATCGAATCGAAATCGAATCGAAATCGAATCGAAATCGAATCGAAATCGAATCGAAATCGAATCGAAATCGAATCGAAATCGAATCGAAATCGAATCGAAATCGAATCGAAATCGAATCGAAATCGAATCGAAATCGAATCGAAATCGAATCGAAATCGAATCGAAATCGAATCGAAATCGAATCGAAATCGAATCGAAATCGAATTGAAATCGAAATCGAATCGAAATCGAATCGAAATCAAATCGAAATCGAATCGAAATCGAATCGAAATCGAATCGAAATCGAATCGAAATCGAATCGAACTCGAATCGAAATCGAATCGAAATCGAATCGAAATCGAATCGAAATCGAATCGAACTCGAATCGAAATCGAATCGAAATCGAATCGAAATCGAAATCGAATCGAAATCGAATCGAAATCAAATCTAAATCGAATCGAAATCGAAATCGAAATCGAAATCGAATCGAAATCGAATCGAAATCAAATCGAAATCGAATCGAAATCGAATCGAAATCAAACCGAATTCAAATCAAAATTGAACCGAAATCGAATCGAAATCAAATCTAAATCGAATCGAAATCGAAATCGAAATCGAAATCGAATCGAAATCGAATCGAAATCGAATCGAAATCGAATCGAAATCGAATCGAAATCGAATCGAAATCGAATCGAAATCGAATCGAACTCGAATCGAAATCGAATCGAAATCGAATCGAAATCGAATCGAAATCGAATCGAAATCGAATCGTAATCGAAATCGAATCGAACTCGAATCGAAATCGAATCGAAATCGAATCGAAATCGAAATCGAATCGAAATCGAATCGAAATCAAATTTAAATCGAATCGAAATCGAAATCGAAATCGAAATCGAATCGAAATCGAATCGAAATCAAATCGAAATCGAATCGAAATCGAATCGAAATCGAATCGAAATCGAATCGAAATCGAATCGAAATCGAATCGAAATCGAATCGAAATCGAATCGAAATCGAATCGAAATCGAATCGAAATCGAATCGAACTCGAATCGAAATCGAATCGAAATCGAATCGAAATCGAATCGAAATCGAATCGAAATCGAATCGAAATCGAATCGAAATCGAATCGAAATCGAATCGAAATCGAATCGAAATCGAATCGAAATCGAATCGAAATCGAATCGAAATCGAATCGAAATCGAATCGAAATCGAATCGAAATCGAATCGAAATCGAATCGAAATCGAATCGAAATCGAATCGAAATCGAATCGAAATCGAATCGAAATCGAATCGAAATCGATTCGAAATTGAATCGAAATCGAATCGAACTCGAATCGAAATCGAATCGAAATCGAATCAAAATCGAATCGAAATCGAATTGATATTAAATCGAAATCAAATCGAAATCGAATCGAAATCGAATCGAAATCAAAATCGAATCGAAATCGAATCGAAATCATATTGAAATCGAATCGAAATCGAATCGAAATCGAATCGAAATCGAATCGAAATCGAATCGAAATCGAATCGAAATCGAATCGAAATCGAAATCGAAATCGAATCGAAATCGAATCGAAATCGAATCGAAATCGAATCGAAATCGAATCGAAATCGAATCGAAATCGAATCGAAATCGAATCGAAATCGAATCGAAATCGAATCGAAATCGAATCGAAATCGAATCGAAATCGAATCGAAATCGAATCGAAATCGAATCGAAATCGAATCAAAATCGAATCGAAATCGAATCGAAATCGAATCGAAATCGAATCGAAATCGAACCGAAATCGAATCGAAATCGAACCGAAATCGAATCGAAATCGAATCGAAATCGAATCGAAATCGAATCGAAATCGAATCGAAATCGAATCGAAATCGAATCGAAATCGAATCGAAATCGAATCGAAATCGAATCGAAATCGAATCGAAATCGAATCGAAATCGAATCGAAATCGAATCGAAATCGAATCGAAATCGAATCGAAATCGAATCGAAATCGAATCGAAATCGAATCGAAATCGAATCGAAATCGAATCGAAATCGAATCGAAATCGAATCGAAATCGAATCGAAATCGAATCGAAATCGAATCGAAATCGAATCGAAATCGAATCGAAATCGAATCGAAATCGAATCGAAATCGAATCGAAATCGAATCGAAATCGAATCGAAATCGAATCGAAATCGAATCGAAATCGAATCGAAATCGAATCGAAATCGAATCGAAATCGAATCGAAATCGAATCGAAATCGAATCGAAATCGAATCGAAATCGAATCGAAATCGAATCGAAATCGAATCGAAATCGAATCGAAATCGAATCGAAATCGAATCGAAATTGAATCGAAATCGAATCGAAATTGAATCGAAATTGAATCGAAATCGAATCGAAATCGAATCGAAGTCGAATCGAAATCGAATCAAAATCGAATCGAAATCGAATCGAAATCGAATCGAAATCGAATCGAAATCGAATCGAAATCGAATCGAAATCGAATCGAAATCGAATCAAAATCGAATCGAAATCGAATCGAAATCGAATCGAAATCGAATCGAAATCGAACCGAAATCGAATCGAAATCGAACCGAAATCGAATCGAAATCGAATCGAAATCGAATCGAAATCGAATCGAAATCGAATCGAAATCGAATCGAAATCGAATCGAAATCGAATCGAAATCGAATCGAAATCGAATCGAAATCGAATCGAAATCGAATCGAAATCGAATCGAAATCGAATCGAAATCGAATCGAAATCGAATCGAAATCGAATCGAAATCGAATCGAAATCGAATCGAAATCGAATCGAAATCGAATCGAAATCGAATCGAAATCGAATCGAAATCGAATCGAAATCGAATCGAAATCGAATCGAAATCGAATCGAAATCGAATCGAAATCGAATCGAAATCGAATCGAAATCGAATCGAAATCGAATCGAAATCGAATCGAAATCGAATCGAAATCGAATCGAAATCGAATCGAAATCGAAATCGAATCGAAATCGAATCGAATCGAATCGAAATCGAATTGATATCAAATCGAAATCAAATCGAAATCGAATTGATATCAAATCGAAATCAAATCTAAATCGAATCGAAACCGAAATCGAAATCAAATCGAAATCGAATTGATATCAAATCGAAATCGAATCGAAATCGAATCGAAATCGAATCGAAATCGAATCGAAATCGAATCGAATCGAAATCGAATCGAAATCGAAATCGAATCGAAATCGAATCGAAATCGAATCGAAATCGAATCGAAATCGAAATCGAATTGAAATCGAAATCGAATCGAAATCGAATCGAAATCGAACCGAAATCGAAATCGAATCGAAATCGAATCGAAATCGAATCGAAATCGAATCGAAATTGAATCGAAATCGAATCGAAATTGAATCGAAATCGAATCGAAATCGAATCGAAGTCGAATCGAAATCGAATCAAAATCGAATCGAAATCGAATCGAAATCGAATCGAAATCGAATCGAAATCGAATCGAAATCGAATCGAAATCGAATCGAAATCGAATCGAAATCGAATCGAAATCGAATCGAAATCGAATCGAAATCGAATCGAAATCGAATCGAAATCGAATCGAAATCGAATCGAAATCGAATCGAAATCGAATCGAAATCGAATCGAAATCGAATCGAAATCGAATCGAAATCGAATCGAAATCGAATCGAAATCGAATCGAAATCGAATCGAAATCGAATCGAAATCGAATCGAAATCGAATCGAAATCGAATCGAAATCGAATCGAAATCGAATCGAAATCGAATCGAAATCGAATCGAAATCGAATCGAAATCGAATCGAAATCGAATCGAAATCGAATCGAAATCGAATCGAAATCGAATCGAAATCGAATCGAAATCGAATCAAAATCGAATCAAAATCGAATCGAAATCGAATTGAAATCGAATCGAAATCGAATCGAAATCGAATCGAAATCGAAATCGAATCGAATCGAATCGAAATCGAATTGATATCAAATCGCAATCAAATCGAAATCGAATTGATATCAAATCGAAATCAAATCTAAATCGAATCGAAACCGAAATCGAAATCAAATCGAAATCGAATTGATATCAAATCGAAATCGAATCGAAATCGAATCGAAATCGAATCGAAATCGAATCGAATCGAAATCGAATCGAAATCGAAATCGAATCGAAATCGAATCGAAATCGAATCGAAATCGAATCGAAATCGAAATCGAATTGAAATCGAAATCGAATCGAAATCGAATCGAAATCGAATCGAAATCGAATCGAAATCGAATCGAAATCGAATCGAAATCGAATCGAAATCGAATCGAAATCGAATCGAAATCGAATCGAAATCGAATCGAAATCGAATCGAAATCGAATCGAAATCGAATCGAAATCGAATCGAAATCGAATCCAAATCGAATCGAAATCGAATCGAAATCGAATCGAAATCGAATCGAAATCGAATCGAAATCGAATCGAAATCGAATCGAAATCGAATCGAAATCGAATCGAAATCGAATCGAAATCGAATCGAAATCGAATCGAAATCGAATCGGAATCGAATCGAATCGAAATCGAATCGAAATCGAATCTAAATCGAATCTAAATCGAATCGAAATCGAATCGAAATCGAATCGAAATCGAATCGAAATCGAATCGAAATCGAATCGAAATCGAATCGAAATCGAATCGAAATCGAATCGAAATCGAAATCGAATCGAAATCGAATCGAAATCGAATCGAAATCGAATCGAAATCGAATCGAAATCGAATCGAAATCGAATCGAAATCGAATCGAAATCGAATCGAAATCGAATCGAAATCGAATCGAAATCGAATCGAAATCGAATCGAAATCGAATCGAAATCGAATCGAAATCGAATCGAAATCGAATCGAAATCGAATCGAAATCGAATCGAAATCGAATCGAAATCGAATCGAAATCGAATCGAAATCGAATCGAAATCGAATCGAAATCGAATCGAAATCGAATCGAAATCGAATCGAAATCGAATCGAAATCGAATCGAAATCGAATCGAAATCGAATCGAAATCGAATCGAAATCGAATCGAAATCGAATCGAAATCGAATCGAAATCGAATCGAAATCGAATCGAAATCGAATCGAAATCGAATCGAAATCGAATCGAAATCGAATCGAAATCGAATCGAAATCGAATCGAAATCGAATCGAAATCGAATCGAAATCGAATCGAAATCGAATCGAAATCGAATCGAAATCGAATCGAAATCGAATCGAAATCGAATCGAAATCGAATCGAAATCGAATCGAAATCGAATCGAAATCGAATCGAAATCGAATCGAAATCGAATCGAAATCGAATCGAAATCGAATCGAAATCGAATCGAAATCGAATCGAAATCGAATCGAAATCGAATCGAAATCGAATCGAAATCGAATCGAAATCGAATCGGAATCGAATCGAATCGAAATCGAATCGAAATCGAATCTAAATCGAATCTAAATCGAATCGAAATCGAATCGAAATCGAATCGAAATCGAATCGAAATCGAATCGAAATCGAATCGAAATCGAATCGAAATCGAATCGAAATCGAATCGAAATCGAATCGAAATCGAATCGAATCGAAATCGAATCGAAATTGAATCGAATCGAAATCGAATCGAAATCGAAATCGAATCGAAATCGAATCGAAATCGAATCGAAATCGAATCGAAATCGAAATCGAATTGAAATCGAAATCGAATCGAAATCGAATCGAAATCGAATCGAAATCGAATCGAAATCGAATCGAAATCGAATCGAAATCGAATCGAAATCGAATCGAAATCGAATCGAAATCGAATCGAAATCGAATCGAAATCGAATCGAAATCGAATCGAAATCGAATCGAATCGAAATCGAATCGAAATCGAATCGAAATCGAATCGAAATCGAATCGAAATCGAATCGAAATCGAATCGGAATCGAATCGAATCGAAATCGAATCGAAATCGAATCTAAATCGAATCTAAATCGAATCGAAATCGAATCGAAATCGAATCGAAATCGAATCGAAATCGAATCGAAATCGAATCGAAATCGAATCGAAATCGAATCGAAATCGAATCGAAATCGAATCGAAATCGAATCGAAATCGAATCGAAATCGAATCGAAATCGAATCGAAATCGAATCGAAATCGAATCGAAATCGAATCGAATCGAAATCGAATCGAAATCGAATCGAAATCGAATCGAATCGAAATCGAATCGAAATCGAATCGAAATCGAATCGAAATCGAATCGAAATCGAATCCAAATCGAATCGAAATCGAATCGAAATCGAATCGAAATCGAATCGAAATCGAATCTAAATCGAATCTAAATCGAATCGAAATCGAATCGAAATCGAATCGAAATCGAATCGAAATCGAATCGAAATCGAATCGAAATCGAATCGAAATCGAATCCAAATCGAATCCAAATCGAATCGAAATCGAATCGAAATCGAATCGAAATCGAATCGAAATCGAATCGAAATCGAATCGAAATCGAATCGAAATCGAATCGAAATCGAATCGAAATCGAATCGAAATCGAATCGAAATCGAATCGAAATCGAATCGAAATCGAATCGGAATCGAATCGAATCGAAATCGAATCGAAATCGAATCTAAATCGAATCTAAATCGAATCGAAATCGAATCGAAATCGAATCGAAATCGAATCGAAATCGAATCGAAATCGAATCGAAATCGAATCGAAATCGAATCGAAATCGAATCGAAATCGAATCGAAATCGAATCGAAATCGAATCCAAATCGAATCCAAATCGAATCGAAATCGAATCGAAATCGAATCGAAATCGAATCGAAATCGAATCGAAATCGAATCGAAATCGAATCGAAATCGAATCGAAATCGAATCGAAATCGAATCGAAATCGAATCGAAATCGAATCGAAATCGAATCGGAATCGAATCGAATCGAAATCGAATCGAAATCGAATCTAAATCGAATCTAAATCGAATCGAAATCGAATCGAAATCGAATCGAAATCGAATCGAAATCGAATCGAAATCGAATCGAAATCGAATCGGAATCGAATCGAATCGAAATCGAATCGAAATCGAATCTAAATCGAATCTAAATCGAATCGAAATCGAATCGAAATCGAATCGAAATCGAATCGAAATCGAATCGAAATCGAATCGAAATCGAATCGAAATCGAATCGAAATCGAATCTAAATCGAATCGAAATCGAATCGGAATCGAATCGAATCGAAATCGAATCGAAATCGAATCTAAATCGAATCTAAATCGAATCGAAATCGAATCTAAATCGAATCGAAATCGAATCGAAATCGAATCGAAATCGAATCGAAATCGAATCGAAATCGAATCGAAATCGAATCGAAATCGAATCGAAATCGAATCGAAATCGAATCGAAATCGAATCGAAATCGAATCGAAATCGAATCGAAATCGAATCGAAATCGAATCGAAATCGAATCGAAATCGAATCGAATCGAAATCGAATCGAAATCGAATCGAATCGAAATCGAATCGAAATCGAATCGAAATCGAATCGAAATCGAATCGAAATCGAATCCAAATCGAATCGAAATCGAATCGAAATCGAATCGAAATCGAATCGAAATCGAATCGAAATCGAATCGAAATCGAATCGAAATCGAATCGAAATCGAATCGAAATCGAATCGAAATCGAATCGAAATCGAATCGGAATCGAATCGAATCGAAATCGAATCGAAATCGAATCTAAATCGAATCTAAATCGAATCGAAATCGAATCGAAATCGAATCGAAATCGAATCGAAATCGAATCGAAATCGAATCGAAATCGAATCGAAATCGAATCGAAATCGAATCGAAATCGAATCGAAATCGAATCGAAATCGAATCGAAATCGAATCGAAATCGAATCGAAATCGAATCGAAATCGAATCGAAATCGAATCGAAATCGAATCGAAATCGAATCGAAATCGAATCGAAATCGAATCGAAATCGAATCGAAATCGAATCGAAATCGAATCGAAATCGAATCGAAATCGAATCGAAATCGAATCGAAATCGAATCGAAATCGAATCGAAATCGAATCGAAATCGAATCGAAATCGAATCGAAATCGAATCGAAATCGAATCGAAATCGAATCGAAATCGAATCGAAATCGAATCGAAATCGAATCGAAATCGAATCGAAATCGAATCGAAATCGAATCGAAATTGAATCGAAATCGAATCGAAATCGAATCGAAATCGAATCGAAATCGAATCGAAATCGAATCGAAATCGAAATCGAATCGAAGTCGAATCGAAATCGAATCGAAATCGAATCGAAATTGAATCGAAATCGAATCGAAATCGAATCGAAATCGAATCGAAATCGAATCGAAATCGAATCGAAATCGAATCGAAATCGAATCGAAATCGAATCGAAATCGAATCGAAATCGAATCGAAATCGAATCGAAATCGAATCGAAATCGAATCGAAATCGAATCGAAATCGAATCGAAATCGAATCGAAATCGAATCGAAATCGAATCGAAATCGAATCGAAATCGAATCGAAATCGAATCAAAATCGAATCGAAATCGAATCGAAATCGAATCGAAATCGAATCGAAATCGAATCGAACTCGAATCGAAATCGAATCGAAATCGAATCGAAATCGAATCGAAATCGAATCGAAATCGAATCGAAATCGAATCGAAATCGAATCGAAATCGAATCGAAATCGAATCGAAATCGAATCGAAATCGAATCGAAATCGAATCGAAATCGAATCGAAATCGAATCGAAATCGAATCGAAATCGAATCGAAATCGAATCGAAATCGAATCGAAATCGAATCGAAATCGAATCGAAATCGAATCGAAATCGAATCGAAATCGAATCGAAATCGAATCGAAATCGAATCGAAATCGAATCAAAATCGAATCGAAATCGAATCGAAATCGAATCGAAATCGAATCGAAATCGAATCGAAATCGAATCGAAATCGAATCGAAATCGAATCGAAATCGAATCAAAATCGAATCGAAATCGAATCGAAATCGAATCGAAATCGAATCGAAATCGAATCGAAATCGAATCGAAATCGAATCGAAATCGAATCGAAATCGAATCGAAATCGAATCGAAATCGAATCGAAATCGAATCGAAATCGAATCGAAATCGAATCGAAATCGAATCGAAATCGAATCGAAATCGAATCGAAATCGAATCGAAATCGAATCGAAATCGAATCGAAATCGAATCGAAATCGAATCGAAATCGAATCGAAATCGAATCGAAATCGAATCGAAATCGAATCGAAATCGAATCGAAATCGAATCGAAATCGAATCGAAATCGAATCGAAATCGAATCGAAATCGAATCGAAATCGAATCGAAATCGAATCGAAATCGAATCGAAATCGAATCGAAATCGAATCGAAATCGAATCGAAATCGAATCGAAATCGAATCGAAATCGAATCGAAATCGAATCGAAATCGAATCGAAATCGAATCGAAATCGAATCGAAATCGAATCGAAATCGAATCGAAATCGAATCGAAATCGAATCGAAATCGAATCGAAATCGAATCGAAATCGAATCGAAATCGAATCGAAATCGAATCGAAATCGAATCGAAATCGAATCGAAATCGAATCGAAATCGAATCGAAATCGAATCGAAATCGAATCGAAATCGAATCGAAATCGAATCGAAATCGAATCGAAATCGAATCGAAATCGAATCGAAATCGAATCGAAATCGAATCGAAATCGAATCGAAATCGAATCGAAATCGAATCGAAATCGAAACGAAATCGAATCGAAATCGAAATCGAATCGAAATCGAATCGAAATTGAATCGAAATCCAATCAAATTCAATCAAAATTCAAACATAATCCAATTGAAATCTATTTTTAATCTTATCAAGAGAACCAATAATAACAATTATCATTTTCTAGGGTCTCAACGCCCTGTGCGATACGATGGAGGAATGCTGGGACCACGACGCCGAAGCCCGACTCTCGTCTTCCTGCGTGATGGAGCGCGTTTCGCAGCACAGCCGGTATCAGGTGATGACACCGCTGCTGATCGAGACCAACACCACTAACGACCTGCCACCGAAGGTTGCTTCGGAAAGTGTGTAAGAGAGAGCGAGAGAGAGGCATGGACACTTACTGCAATCATTTGATAGAGATTCATCGCTAAAACCGGAACTTCCGGAATCTTCTTATCCCGCGTGGGGGGTCATCCCCCATCGCGTCATAGCTTTTACCGGCGTAAGCCACGCATGATTTCTTTTACGTTGGAAAACCATGCTTTTTATAAGAGGATCGTCCATTGTCGGAAAATAACTAGTTTTTAAAGCAGATATCAATCAACAAACTAAGGTAGTATCGAACGTGGAAGACCACCTAAGGCCTTCGAATTGGACTTACGAACGAACTTGACGTTCAGGGATTTATAAACTATTATCAAAATTCATGCTTTTATTAAGTGGGAAAGCAATATACAACAAGCAGCTGGACGTAGTCGACATGGAAAGAGGCCTTTCCCGATTTCGCAAAGTGGATCGGGCAAACAGATGTTGAAAGTTGGACTGCAAAATAAAGTTTGGACTGAGTCACTGCTAAGCTATAGTAGTGTAGATGGCGACACCTATCCCGGGGATAGTTCGTCGAAACAAAATTAAGAACCAAAATGTTTGGACCGGATTTTTTAATCACCTCAAAAAGTAAAATTTTAACGAAAATCAAGTTTAACGTCTCAGTGAATTATTAGATTTTATGGATTATTTCATATTACTTTAATCAGACGCAACCGTTTATGCATTCAGTTTTGATGAAACGACTAGGTACGATAAGCATACATACGTCCGTGTAAGTAGGTCTGCAAGACTTGCAGATCGTCGCAACGTGGAGATGTTCGCTAGGATATACTTTTTAAAACAATTTTCCTCCAATAGTGTGTACTTGTATGCCATCATTAGTTCAATAAAGGTCAATCTATTTAGTATTAGTCATCGAAATTGAAGTGTTAAACGCTTTTTTGATGACCATTCCTTACTGAAACATAAACTGGTGAATTGAAAGGTGAAAGAGATACTACGATAAACATCTATGGCTTTCAGAGTCATCCTATGTAGCCAATCAGTAGAACAGAAAATATCAGAAACCGTCTTTTTTCCTGAGATTCCTCCTGAAATTGGTGCTTAAATACTACGAGTTACTGTTACGGTGCCCCCTGTAATTTTCCAACTATTTCTCCAGAGATTTTATCCAGGAAATATAGGAACTCCTGTTCCTACTTCAGGAATTCTTGCTAAAATTACATTTGGGATGTCTACTGACATCCTACAGAAGTTTTCTCTGCGATTCCATAAGCAATTCTTGCAATGGTTATGAGATTCCTCCAAGAATTCTTCCGGAGAGTCTTGTTGGGATGCCACGGGGAGTTTATGTAGAGATTTCTACAGGGATTTTTCTGAGAATTCTGCTGGTAATCTTTCAGGGAATCCTCCTGAAACTCTTTAAGAAATTCTTCCTGGCAATGTCAGTCAACAAGGGATTATTTTTGAATTTCCTGCAGATTCTGAATGCTCTTGTATCGGGTATCCCCTACAGAGTCCTACAGAAATTCTTGCATAGATTTCTTCCAGTAACTCCTCCAGGAATACCACTTGGGTTTTCTTCAGTAGTTTTCACTGAGATTGCTCAATGGATTTATCCAGAAATTGCGTTAGTGAGTTTGCCAAGGATCCCTACTTGGACTCTTTCAAAAATTTCTCCAGGCTATAATCTAGAATGTCCTCTAGAGGTCCTTTCATGATTTTTTTCCTGGGATTCCTGTAGAGATTTCTCTGGGATGTTTTTTTCCAAAACACGGCTAACGTTGTTGTCTGCCGTTAATGAGGATGCGAAGTAGAGATGGTCCTCCACCAGCTCCGATATCCCAGTCTACGCTTGTCTTGCCATTCACGGTTCGACCTGGCAACATGTACTTCATTTTTGACGCGTTCACCATCAGTTCGACGTTTGTTGCTTCACTTTTCAGGCGGGTGTTCGGCTACCGTTCCAATTGTTCTATCAATAATATGCCACAGAAAAATTGGTCGAATTTCGTAGAAATCGTACCCTTGCTGTTGAGATCGGCTAATCACATAACACCTTCCAGGGTGATGTTAAACAGCAGGCATGAGAGTCCATCACCTTGTCGTAGTCCAAGGCGAGATTCCAACGAACTAGAGTGATCGCCCGAAACCCTTACCCAGTTTTGAACACTGTTCATCGTCGCTTTAACCCTAAAAGGGATACCTGGGGTCCATTGGACCCCAGGCGCCTTTCAGAGCTCGTCTTTGATGGAACACACTCAGCGAGTTGACGAAACTGAGGCCATGAAGGTATCCCTTTTAGGGTTAATCAGCCAAGTGAGCTTCCCGGAGAAGCCGTTCTCGGGAATGATTTTCCATAGCTCTGTGCGCTGTGGAAGTCTTACGCTGCCTTGAAGGCGATGAACAGAATCGATGCTTTGTGACCTGGTATTCGCAGCATTTTGAAAGGATTTGCCGAACGATCGTGTTGGAAATATGCAATTTGTGCACTCGAGTACCCCTCGTAATCGAGACAACTTTCATGTTAATGGATATACCATGGTCATGTTGTGTATTTTCAGATAGTTTTTTTGTTTATAGTCTTGAATGTAAATATAGAATATATAGAAATAAATACATTTTTGAATGTAAATATAGAATAAATTCATTCGTTCGTGTAACGTCAAACTGTAAACAAGTAGTTTGCTTTTACTCCGGTCCGGAAAGTTCCTTTCTCGTCCCGCTGTTGTGTAGTTCCGCTGTGTGATAGTTCCAACAGGCTATGGGCCCAGGTATGGACCAGAAAGCGAAAGTCGCCGCGTTCGACGGGTCCAGATTCCATAGCTGTAAGTTAGGGATGGAGACCGTCCTCGACAAGTACGGGCTAATGGATTGTGTCTACCGGACACGATGGAATGGACGAGTTGCGTGAGATGGCCGACGATTCCGCGCAAGTGAAAACGGAGAAGAAAACGCAAATGGTGGCGTGAAGAGCCGCGGAGAAAAAGTGTAAGGCGATTATCGTTTCGGCCATCGCGGATAATTAGCTGGAGCTTGTGAAAGACTGTGCGAATCCAAAACAAATTTGGGACACGTTAAAGGCGGTGTTCGAGCGTTGTGGTGTTGCCGGGCAATTGTTCATTAGGAAACAGCTCCTCCGGTTAAAGTATGAAGAGGGGCTGATAGTGATTTGTCGGAGCATTTGTTGAAGTTTGATCGGTTGATTCGCGAGTTGAAGGAGAGCGGTGCGGCAGTGGAAGAGCCCGATGCAATTTGCCATTTGTTGCTGACAATGCCTGCGTCGTTCGATTCGGTAGTGACGGCCATCGAGACGCTTCCCGGTGGTGTGACATTGGCGTTCGTGAAGAAGCGGTTGCTCGATGTGAACCTGAAGAAGAATTTGTTGGCCCCTGTGGCCGAAAATGAGCGAGAAAATGAAGGTGTTGCCATGACGAGCAGGCATGTGTGGAGAACGTTGAAGTACTTCCGGCGCGGCAAAATTGGACATAAACAAGCCGACTGTCGTGTACGTTTGCCAGTGAATCAGAGTGAGTACGAAGTTGTGAAACGACAAAACAGTAAATCAGACATGGTGGTTGAAGAAAAACGTACCTCGGATCGTGCGGACGTTTGCTTCATGGCGTCGCAGGAAGAAAAAGAAGAGCTGGTGAAAATGCAGTGGTTCCTAGACTCTGGTGCGACGGACCACATGGTGAAGGATCCCAGTTTCTTCAAAGTGATGCGACGTTTGGAGCAGCCGGTGCAAGTGCTTGTGGCGAACGGCGAGAAGATGACTGCGAAATTTTTTGGTGATGTTGTGTTCTTTGCTGACGTCTGAGAAACGATGAAGAAATGTGAAGCGAAGGAAGTGTTGTACCTCCCCGTATTACGGAGCAATTTGTTCTCGGGGAATCGTGTGGCGAGATCCGGGTTGCAGGTCCACTTTGCCGGCGACTGAGTGAACATTGAGAAGAAAAAAGAAGTAGTGGCTGTCGGGCACCATACAGGAAAGCTGTACGAGTTGGATGTTTGGTGTGAATGCAGGCGACGTGATGCGGATGCGGCCATAGGGAGCGTGACGGATGCGGAGACCACGAAGATGGCGCTAAACGGGAAGGCGATTAGTGAGGAAAATGCTCGGAAGAATGTGATGAAGTCGAAAGACAATAAAGTGCAGAGCAAGTTAGGAAAGCGAACAAGAAGAAGAAGTAGAAGAAAGTATCGTGGACGATATAGACCGTGTAGGTAATGAGGTTGCCTAATTAGAAAAATCTGTTTTAAGTGTTTTGACAATGTTGTTTGACGACTGATGATTGTGGAATTTGACTGTTCTAGACGTTTATTGAGTGAGAGAGAACTGTTGTTGTATTAGTTTGATGATTTTGTTTAATTGGAGCCAAAAGTTGGCGATCTGACCTTGAAAAGATGAACATTGCTGAAGTTTCCTGTACGTTTTGTGATGATTTGGACTTTCGAAGATAGTATCTGTGATATTTTCGAAGAATTTCTCGGGTTGTCGACTTGAGAGGGGGTGTTGGAAATATGTAATTTGTGCACTCGAGCACCCCTCGTAATCGAGACAACTTTCATGTTAATGGATACACCATGGTCATGTTGTGTACACTGAAAAATATTTAAACCCAAAGAATAAGTTCTAAAAACTCAAATTTGGCTAAACAGCTTATAGTTTTTACTCAGCATTGGGTTGTTTTCTCCCTCACCCCACACGAATGTTGTCAAAAACGAAGAGAGAAGCACCGACATATCCGTGCGGCTCCGTGGAAGAAGCCAAATTTGGGTTATCTTGACTAAACCCAAATTTGCGTCAAATAAGGCCTCCGCTGGGTGAAAATAACTTACCACTGGGTGATAATTATTTTTGCAGCGATCAAATGAGATTTACCTAGTGACCACTATCGCTGTTTGACGCAAATTTGAGTAATTCCACGGAGGTGCGGGATTGCGTCAACAGAACTTAAATTTGGGTTGATTTGTAGTTCCGTGTATTGTCAGATAGTGTTATTGTTTATAGTCTTGAATGTAAATATAGAATAAATTCATTCGTTCGTGTATCGTCAAACTGTAAACAAGTAGTTTGCTTTTACTCCGGTCCGGAAAGTTCCTTTCTCGTCCCGCTGTTGTTTAGTTCCGCTGTGTGATAGCTCCAACAGATCGTTGATGCAACCGGCTTGGTAACTTCCCACGAACTCATTTACTTTAGGTAAAAGACGGCGGAAGATGATCTGGGATAGCAAAGTGCGGAAGAAAGGCGGCATTCAAAATAGTGAACGCTCTGAAGTTCTCACATTCCAAATGGTCGCCTTTCTTGTGAATGGGGCAGATTACCGCTTCCTTCCACTCCTCCGGTAACTGTTCGGTTTCCCAGATCCTGACTATCAGCCGATGTAAGTAGACAGGTGGCCAACTTTTCTGGGCCCATCTTGATGAGTTCAGCTGCGATACCATCCTTATCAGCTGCTTTGTTGGTTTTAAGCTGGTGAATGGCATCCTTAACTTCCCTCAGCGTGGGAGTTGGTTCATTTCCGTCCTCCGCTGCACTGGCGTCGTCGTTTCCTCCGTCGCCGTGGGCTCCCGCGTCTCCGTTCTCCACGTCGTTCAGGTGCTGATCGAAGTGCTGCTTCCACCTTTCGATCACCTCACGTCCGTCCGTCAAGAGGCCTCCGTCTTTATCCCTGCATATTTCGGCTCGCGGCACGAAGCCGTTGCGGGATGCGTTGAGCTTCTGATAGAACTTCCGTGTTTCTTGGGAACGGCACAGCAGTTCCATTTCTTCACACTCCGCTTCTTCCATGCGGCGCTTTTTCTCCCGAAAGAGGCGGGTCTGCTGTTTCCGCTTCTGTTTATAACGTTCCACGTTTTGTCGGGTCCCTTGCTGAGGCATAACCGCCCTAGCTGCGTTCTTCTCCTCCAAAACCGTACTGCACTCTTCGTCGAACCATTCGTTCCTTCGATTCCGTTCCACGTACCCGATGGTGCTCTCAGCTGCGTCGCTGATGGCTGCTTTCACTGTACTCCAGCAGTCCTCTAGAGGGGCTTCATCGAGCTCGTCCTCGTCTGGCAACGCGGCCTTGAGGTTCTGCGCGTATGCTGAGGTGACATCCGGTTGTTTCAGTCGCTCCAAGGTTGTACCGTGGTGGTCGCCAGTACCGTACATTGTTGATGACGGAGAGTTTTGGGCGCAGTTTGACCATCACCAGATAGTGGTCAGAGTCGATGTTCGCGCCACGATAGGTCCTGACGTCGATAATGTCGGAGAAGTGCCGTCCGTCAATCAGAACGTGGTTGATTTGAGATTGCGTCTGCTGTGGTGATCTCCAGGTGTAACGATAAGGGAGGCTGTGTTGGAAAAAGGTGATACGAATGGCCATATTTTTAGAGGCGGCGAAATCAATGAGTCGTAGGCCGTTTTCGTTCGTCTGCTGGTGGGCGCTCGTCGGTCTGAATTCCTCCTCCTGGCCTACCTGAGCGTTCAAATCACCTATGATGTTCTTGACGTCGTGGCTTGGGCAGCGATCGTACTCACGGTCTAGCTGCGCGTAAAATACGACCTTGTCATCATCAGTGCTTCCGGAGTATGGGCTGTGCACGTTTATTATGCTGAAGTTGAAGAATCGACCCTTGATCCTCAACCTGCACATTCTTTCGTCGATCGGCCACCAACCGATCACGCGCCTCTGCATATCACCCATTACGATGAAAGCTGTTCCCCGCTCGCGTGTGTTGCCGCAGCTCTGGTAGATGGTATGATTACCTCTAAACGTTCGCACCATGGATCTTGCCGAACCCGCGGTCCTTCAGTAGATCGGCGAGTATACGGGTGCTCCCAATGAAGTTGAGAGAACCACGTACCGAGTTTCCAACCGCAAGTCCTTTTTGTTCGCTGGGGTCATTGCCGTAGGTCTCGGTTCGTATTATTCTGTTGCTGATTTTCCGTTACAACGATTCTTTATGGCTGACACCAACCTCCTAAGTACTTTCCGGAGGACCATAGTGCACAGTTGAGCTTAGAGTCCTTCCCTGGCACTCGGACGTAGATCAGCCGCCCCTAACATGGGGGTCAGACGCTGTTGTGAGCCGCTCTCCCCCCTTCCCTGTCAGCCTACGACCAAAGTTCCCACCGGGGTTGGTTACCCGATCTTTCCTAAGGTCACTCGTAGTTTCCAGCCGGTACCTCGAGGAGGTAGGGATAGGAGTTGCTGGGCAGAGGCTAGTGGATCACAATGGGATCTGAATTGCGCAGCATACCCAGTCTTTACCGTGCCATCCAGCGCTGCGCGTGTCAGCCTAATTATGTTTGCCGGAAAACCATGCTCTGACATTATCTACCAATGCTCATTTCTTTTCGCTGAGTCGTACGCTGCCGCTCTATGCAAGTTGTCCCATGTTGAAAAACTTGAAACTGAGAAAAACGCGATAAAAGTTTCAAAACGTTTCTGCTTTCTTTGTGGTCTTTTCTGCACGATTTTGTTTTAAATTTTCCAATAACAAAAATTATTACCTTCTTTTATAGCATTATAAAACTTTCATTCATAAGGCTCAAATGTCTTAAAGCAAAACGGAGCCGAAACACAACATAAGAGTGGTTTCTCATTTAAACACATTCTTTATAATCGGATAAGTAGAAACCAGTTGAGTGAAGGAGTTGGTGAATGAGTAAGAAAGTTTGTGAATTGGTAAATATATGTGTGAGTGTGAGCTGCCTCAAGATTGAGTGAATTAGTGAGTGAGTCAGTTGCTGCCTGATAAAGCTATAGAGCTTCGGGCAGAGAGCTGTTCCGTGAATTTCCCAAGCAACACACATGTTATATATTAGTTACGGCAGCGCAAGTTTTGGTTGTATAGAAGTTTATTTGACGTTATTCCAACACAATGTTAGAATTACGTAAAATTAACTTCTATACAACTGAAACTTGCGCCGTCGTAACTCTTATATAACATGTGTGTTGCTTGGGTTGAGTATGTTGAGTATGTTAGTAAGAGAATATGTGAATTAGTGTATTAGTGAGCGAATAAGTGAGTTATTGATCAGTGCGTCCAGTCGACAACCGCTGAGTCGGCATCCCCCTATTCATGTGGCCCTGGCATGCACCACACCCAAACCTATTCGAGGGATCTTCAAAGCTCCAACAAATGTAAATAACAACACTCAGGAGAAGAATGTGTCTATCATAGCCCAAAAATAGCAAATCGTCATCGTAAGGCAACGCTAGTGAATTTATTATCTTTTATAATGTTGTTAATGTGAATTACGATTGGTAAATAGGAGGTGAAATTGCTCGAGAACTTTTCAGCAATCGTCAACTTATATTTATTGAATTTGGGCGGCTGAAAGGTAAGAAAGCATACACTTATACTGTTATTAGGAACATTTCCAACTTATATAACTTACTAGCTGTCCCGGCAAACTTTGTCTTGCCAATCTTTTGGTGGTTTGACAGCTTCTGAGCTCATTGATTTAATTTCGGTCGTGTTGATTTCCAACCCAGCTCATGGAAAATCAATACTTTATCAATTTAGTTACTTATCTAGTTGATTTTCGTAACTTTTTATACATATAAACACAGCCACCATGAAAACGAACCGAACCGTGCAAGAGTCATGCTGATCGGTTCATCCGTTCTTTAGTTTTGTTGCCTCAAAGGAGCTTCGAACTAATTTTTATATATATAGATAGATATAACAGTAGTTCACAATCGGACTCGACTAGACGAGACCACGACACACTGACTGCTGCGAAATCCGACCGAGGCTAGATCACCAACAGTAAGAACATCGTTGAAACTAACAAAAAGAAAATGTTGATACCCTGTTAATTCTCTTTTTATAGGGATTTTTTAATTTATCAAACACGGTTAAATAAATTTATTGAATTTGGACCTAGTACCTCACCGCAATCGCAACAAGCAAGTTTGTAAAAAAGCGAGTTAATGAGTGAATGAATGAATGAGTAAAATGAGTGAATGAATGAATGACTGAGTAAGTGAGCAAGTTGGTAAAAGATTGTGCTAATGACTTCAGGAGTGAGTAAGTTGGTAAATAAGTGAGTTAATGATTTAATGAGTGGAAGAAAATGAGTGAGCTAGCAAATTAGTAAACAAATGAGTTAATGGGTGAGTTTGAGAGTTAGTGAGGAAAGTTGATAAGTGGGTTGTTGAATTGAAAGGAGAGTGAGTGATTTAGTGAGCTAGAAAGTGAAGTAGTGAATCAATAAGCACATGATTGAGTGAGTTAGTGAGTTAGTGAACTAGTGAATAAATGGGCTTGCTAGTGAGTGAATGTGTGGGTAAATGAGAGAATTAATAAGCAAATGAGTAAGTGAGTGAGTCTGTTAATAAGTGAGCCTGTTAGTGAGTAAATGAGTAAATTAGTTAGTTAGTGAGTAAATGAGTGTTAGTGAGTAAAGAAATGAGTTTGCGAGCAAGTGAGAGTAATAGTGAGCTAGTGAGTAATGTATTGTGCTGACAAGTAAATGAGTGAGTGAGGAGTTGTTGAGTTCGTGGATTAGTGAAAGAGTGAGTCTGATAATGAGCAAATGTGTGGGTAAAAAATGAGTGAGTTAATGAGTGACGTAGTGAGTTAATAACTTGATGCATGAGTGAGTTGCTGAGTGTGTGAGTTAGTAAGTGAGTTAGCATGTTAATGAGTGATGTAATGAGTTAATAAGTAATATAGTGAGTTAATTATTTAATGAGAGTGTGAGTTGTAATAAGTAAGTGGGTTTTATGAGTACTTAGAAGTGGGTGAAATGCTGAGTTGAAACATTGATTAGTGACTGAGTAGATTGAAGAGTGAGCAGTAGGCCGTCCCTTATTTCGCAAAATTTAGAAATGTTATGAGTTCGTTAGTGTAAAATGATCGTTTTAGCTAAAAAATGATCGTGTCAAAATTTGAAGTCCGTATCTCAAGGCTAAGTGGTCCCTCAAGGGGCCTTAAGTTGTCAAAAATTGTATGGGACCAAAAAAACATGAAATTTTTTTTCGACAAAACAAATACGCTATTCCACTAAAACCGGTGATTTTAGGACCCTGAAAGTGCTTAGATTTGCGATATTTCTACTCGTTTACAAGATATTGACAAAAAACAACAGAAAAATCAGCATTTTTGACCATTTTTTTAGATTCCGAAGAAAACATACCCTATTTTGTTCAATAACTCAAAAACGATTAGAGATAGCGCAAATCTAAGCACATTTTTGGTCGTTTAGGGTCCTAAAATCACCGGTTTTAGTAGAATAGCTTATTTTTTTTTGTCGAAAAAAATTTCATGTTTTTTTGGTCCCATACAATTTTTGACAACTTTATGCCCCTTGATGGACCACTTTGCCTTGAGATACGAACTTCAAATTTGACACGATCATTTCTTAGCTAAAAGGATCATTTTCCACTAACGAACTTATAACATTTCCAATTTTTGCAAAATAAGGGACGGTCTAGTGAACAGATGGACAAATGAGTGAGTGAGTGAGTTAGTGAAGTAGTGACTGAGTGAACCTGTTAGTAAATGAAGCAGCGTTGGTAAATGTTGGTAAATAAATGAGCGGATGAGTGAGTTAGTGAGTGATGTAGTGAGTTACTAATTTAAAGAGTGAGTGAGTTGGTAAGTGAGTGAACTAGTGAGCGAGTGAGTTAGTGAGTGAGCCCATTAGTGAGTAATAGTGAGTTAGTGAGTGAGTGAGTGAGTAAGCGCGTGTGCGTGAATTGTGGTGATGGCGTCATCTGTCATTAAAAGAAAGTTTGCGAGTACAACTTACACTACCCGTCATAAGTACGGACTCACAAAAAGTATTGCAACAATATTGCATCACCCTGACTCACTTCGATATCTTTAAAACCAGCACACGTATGGAAATGTCGCCTTCAGAAAAGTTGTTGCTTTTGGTCTTCTGAATAACTTTCCTGAAGACAGCATCTTTGTAAGTCCTCATGTTTTGGAGATATCGAGGTGAGTCAGGGTGATGCAATATTGTTGCATTATTTTTTGTGAGTCCGTACTTATGACGGGTAGTGTATATGTGGGAGATACCGTAACAGGATAATGAAACTCATGCTTTTTCCTCTTCCTCTTCAATGTTGCGGTAGCCAGCATAACTTGGATTAAATCATACAAAACTCGGATCTGATGGGTAGTGTTCTTCCGCCTTAACCACTAGGCTAACGGCTATGGATCGCCGGCGGTTTCGATTCCCGTTCCGATCGGAAAAATTTTCACAACTCCCTGTGCATAGGGTATCATTCTTCTTGCCTCACAATATACAAATTCATGCAATGGCAGGTAACGAAAGCCCTTCTATTAATAACTATGGAAGCGCTCAAGAACACTAAGAAGAAGCACAGTGTTAATCTATCATATAACGCCTACAAGTTATACAACCAAGCGAAATGTGCCGCTTCACAGTAATATTCACACAATATACCACTTTACGCCTGGCATACACGCACCAATGTGTGAACCCTTATGTCAAAAATGAGCATTTCCAAAGTTCGGATTTTCACAGGACCTTGTACAGGCGCAGAGGACTCAATAGTCGGTTGGCAACAAGCGATTGCAATCATCGCTTCCCTCCCCATCCCCACATTGAACTGCAACCTGATGTAGCAGGCGCCATTGTCGCCTAAAAATAGAATACCATCAATACTCACATACTGAAGATGCCTGTTGTTCCCAAGCAGCTCTCTCATTGGTTCCTTGTGTAAGTGCCATAATTTGGCCCTAATCATTGCAGATAAGCCCCCATCAAACGTGGCATGGGTGGAAATGCATTAAAATAACAAACCTGAGTATGCCCTTCTGTAGTTTTTTTTATTGGTTTTAATTTCACACTTTATTACATTTTCTGGTACACACGATGATGAGATTACATTTGTGTATTATTCCATTGTATTGGGACTGTCGTACTTCTAATCCCATCTAATAATGGCAAAATTTCCAATATATAGTGAGTAAAATTATGCCGTTATTATTGATCATAATCCGAAACGGAAAAGATTTAACTAGTTAAACAATCGCACTTAAGTTTTGTATGCTCGTTTACTGCACTTTGTTGTAGGTCAGCACGGATTTGCACTCTGGTTCGTATATTGTTTCATTGGTTTGTTTTTTTTGTGCAGTGCAACTTTTCCTGCGAGATCTCGTTTCTCTGTTAGTGTTTTTTTTCTTAATCTTCCTTCAAATAAGTTACATTCTTAAGGAACTAGCTATTCACTCTCTAGATATGTGCGAATGACAAAGAATCGAATACGAACTTCAATCAGAGATCAGAAATTTGCACTTCTCTCGTTTTCTCAAATGGAGGCTTATCTACTCACTACCGTCTAAAAATCGATCCAGAACCTAAAGTGATAAATGATCAGTCATTTCGTGTTACGTCGCTATTGCCCTTATAGCTCGATCTCTTAACGCTCTCTTCCTGTGCTCTCCCCACTACGGTTCTATATAGTATAATAGTTCTCCTGTAAATGTACCTAAAATTGTTTAATGATTTCTATCCTCCGTTTAGAAGAAGTTGGTCTCTCGCTTTGATGATGATTGGGGGTTCTGAATGCCAGAGTGGTGATTATCCTGGTTGGAATAAGAGGTTCTACAAGTGAAAATTAAGCAGCTTTTCGACTAACTCGTTCTACTGGTTTCCGCTTGCTTTTTGCCAACTGATCGTACCGCGTAGGATTAGGATTGTTACGCTTCTAGCGCCTCAGCAACACAATGTCACAATCACAGTTTTTGTCAGTGCAATGTGCAACCCTTATACGACAAAACTTGGTCGCATATCAGTTGCATTAACACACGTGTGCAACATGTGCGCTACTCGCGGGCGTTGTTCACTCTAGATTCAGGTATAGAAAAGGGATTAAATATCAGCCAATTTTCCAAGAGTATACCGATTTATGGTGGAGTAAAAGTTATATAGAAGTAAAATACACGCTAAACAACAGTTTTATGGGTTTCTTTGGACTGATTTTGTTCAATTATAGTTTTATGTATGTAAATATATATAGCAAGGCCCTAAGTTCTGTTCTGTTCTGTTTTTTTTGGAGATATTGTTTGTTACAGCAAATTTGTGCCTACATTACACACACACTTACACGCTAAACTGCCTTGAAAGATAGACTAGCACTAGAACTGTGAGTGCGAAAGAGAAATTTGAGAGAAAGACAGGAACGTTTCTAATCGTTAGTCGAGTAGTGTCGCGAAGGTATGACTCGGGCGCGCAGCATGGCCACTATCTTCGATGCCAGCGGTTGGGATTTGGGCGACGAAGTTGCCGAAACCGAGACGGATGGCTGCGGTTGAGCTTTGGTGGATTGAGCCAAGGGCGGTTGATGAGGGTCCTGCTTGGTGGATGACGGGGTGGCATCGGGTCCATCTCCGGAATCTATAAATTGAAGTCGAGATAAAAACAATGTCGATAGACAATTCTGAGCGAAACCTGCTCAGGATTCGGAATGAATTCTGCTCAGGATTCTGAGTGAATCCTGCCCTGGATTCTGAGCGAATCCTGCTTAAGATTCGGAGCGAACCCTGCTCAGGATTCTGAGCGAATCCCGTTCAGGATTCTGAGCAAATCCTGCTCAGGACTCTGAGCCAATCCTGCTCAGGATTCTGAGCGAATCCTGCTCAAGATTCTGAGCGAATCCTGCTCAGGATTCTGAGCAAAGCCTCCTTAGGATTTAGAGCGAATCCTGCTCAGGGATATGAGTGAATTCCTCTCATGATTCTTATTGAATCCTGCTCAGGATTCTGAGCGAATCCTGCTCAGGATTCTGAGCGAATCCTGCTAAGGATTTTGAGCGAATCCTGCTTAGGATTATGAACGAATCCTGCTCAGGATTCTGAACGCATCCTGCTCAGGATTCTAAACGAATCCTGCTCAGGATTTTGAACGACTCCTGCTCAGGATTCTGAGCGAATCCTGCTCAGGATTCATAGCGAATCCTGCTTAGGATTCTGAACGAATATTGCTCAGGGATATGAGTGAATTCCTCTCATGATTCTTATTGAATCCTGCTCAGGATTCTGAGCGAATCCTGCTCAGGATTCTGAACGAATCCTGCTCAGGATTCTGAGCGAATCCTGCTCAGGATTCTGAGCTAATCCTGCTTAGGATTCTGAACGAATCCTGAACGAATCCTGAGCGAATCCTGTTAAGAAGTCTGAGCGAATCCTGTTCAGAATTCTGAGCGAATCCTGTCAAGAATTCTGAGCGAATCCTGCTCAGGGTGCTGAGCAAATCCTGCTCAGGATTCTGTGCAAATCCTGCTCAGGATTCTGAGCGAATTCCGCTCAGGATTCTGAGAGAATCCTACACCGGATTCTGAGAGAATCCTGCTCAGGATTCTAAGCGAATCCCGCTCAGGATTCTGAGCAAATCCCGCTCAGGATTCTGAGCAAATCCTGCTCAGGACTCTGAGCCAATCCTTCTCAGGATTCTGAGCGAATCCTGTTCAAGATTCTGAACGCATCCTGCTCAGGATTCTAAACGAATCCTGCTCAGGATTTTGAACGACTCCTGCTCAGGATTCTGAGCGAATCCTGCTCAGGATTCATAGCGAATCCTGCTTAGGATTCTGAACGAATATTGCTCAGGGATATGAGTGAATTCCTCTCATGATTCTTATTGAATCCTGCTCAGGATTCTGAGCGAATCCTGCTCAGGATTCTGAGCGAATCCTGCTCAGGATTCTGAGCGAATCCTGCTCAGGATTCTCAGCGAATCCTGCTTAGGATTCTGAACGAATCCTGCTCAAGATTCTGAACGCATCCTGCTCAGGATTCTGAACGAATCCTGCTCAGGATTCTGAACGAATCCTGCTCAGGATTCTGAACGAATCCTGCTCAGGATTCTGAACGAATCCTGCTCAGGATTCTGAACGAATCCTGCTCAGGATTCTGAACGAATCCTGAACGAATCCTGAGCAAATCCTGTTAAGAAGTCTGAGCGAATCCTGTTCAGAATTCTGAGCGAATCCTGTCAAGAATTCTGAGCGAATCCTGCTCAGGGTTCTGAGCAAATCCTGCTCAGGATTCTGTGCAAATCCTGCTCAGGATTCTGAGCGAATTCCGCTCAGGATTCTGAGAGAATCCTACACCGGATTCTGAGAGAATCCTGCTCAGGATTCTAAGCGAATCCCGCTCAGGATTCTGAGCAAATCCCGCTCAGGACTCTGAGCCAATCCTGCTCAGGATTTTGAGCGAATCCTGTTCAAGATTCTGAGCGAATCCTGCTCAGGATTCTGAGCAAAGCCTCCTTAGGATTTTGAGCGAATCCTGCTCAGGGATATGAGTGAATTCCTCTCATGATTCTTATTGAATCCTGCTCAGGATTCTGAGCGAATCCTGCTCAGGATTCTGAGCGAATCCTGCTCAGGATTCTGAGCGAATCCTGCTCAGGATTCGCTGCGAATCCTGCTTAGGATTCTGAACGAATCCTGCTCAGGATTCTGAACGAATCCTGCTCAGGATTCTGAACGAATCCTGCTCAGGATTCTGAGAAAATCCTGCCCAGAATTCTGAGAAAATCCTGCTCAGGATTCTGATTTTTGTTTTGTTTTTATTTTTGTGTATTTTAACTAGTTGCTAATTCTACACTCTCAGGATTCTGAGCGAATCCTGCTCAGGATTCTTAGCGAATCCTGCTTAGGATTCTGAACGAATCCTGCTCAGGATTCTGAACGCATCCTGCTCAGGATTCTGAGCGAATCCTGCTCAGGATTCTGAACGAATCCTGCTCAGGATTCTGAACGCATCCTGCTCAGGATTCTGAACGAATCCTGCTCAGGATTTTGAAACGACTCCTGCTCAGGATTCTGAGCGAATCCTGCTCAGGATTCATAGCGAATCCTGCTTAGGATTCTGAACGAATATTGCTCAGGGATATGAGTGAATTCCTCTCATGATTCTTATTGAATTCTGCTCAGGGTTCTGAGCGAATCCTGCTTAGGATTCTGAACGAATCCTGCTCAAGATTCTGAACGTATCCTGCTCAGGATTCTGAACGAATCCTGCTCAGGATTCTGAACGAATCCTGCTCAGGATTCTGAACGAATCCTGTTAAGAAGTCTGAGCGAATCCTGTTCAGAATTCTGAGCGAATCCTGTCAAGAATTCTGAGCGAATCCTGTTCAAGATTCTGAGCGAATCCTGCTCAGGATTCTGAGCAAAGCCTCCTTAGGATTTTGAGCGAATCCTGCTCAGGGATATGAGTGAATTCCTCTCATGATTCTTATTGAATCCTGCTCAGGATTCTGAGCGAATCCTGCTCAGGATTCTGAGCGAATCCTGCTCAGGATTCGCTGCGAATCCTGCTTAGGATTCTGAACGAATCCTGCTCAGGATTCTGAACGAATCCTGCTCAGGATTCTGAGAAAATCCTGCCCAGAATTCTGAGAAAATCCTGCTCAGGATTCTGATTTTTTTTTTGTTTTTATTTTTGTGTATTTTAACTAGTTGCTAATTCTACACTCTCAGGATTCTGAGCGAATCCTGCTCAGGATTCTCAGCGAATCCTGCTTAGGATTCTGAACGAATCCTGCTCAAGATTCTGAACGCATCCTGCTCAGGATTCTGAACGAATCCTGCTCAGGATTCTGAACGAATCCTGCTCAGGATTCTGAACGAATCCTGCTCAGGATTCTGAACGAATCCTGCTCAGGATTCTGAACGAATCCTGCTCAGGATTCTGAACGAATCCTGAACGAATCCTGAGCAAATCCTGTTAAGAAGTCTGAGCGAATCCTGTTCAGAATTCTGAGCGAATCCTGTCAAGAATTCTGAGCGAATCCTGCTCAGGGTTCTGAGCAAATCCTGCTCAGGATTCTGTGCAAATCCTGCTCAGGATTCTGAGCGAATTCCGCTCAGGATTCTGAGAGAATCCTACACCGGATTCTGAGAGAATCCTGCTCAGGATTCTAAGCGAATCCCGCTCAGGATTCTGAGCAAATCCCGCTCAGGACTCTGAGCCAATCCTGCTCAGGATTTTGAGCGAATCCTGTTCAAGATTCTGAGCGAATCCTGCTCAGGATTCTGAGCAAAGCCTCCTTAGGATTTTGAGCGAATCCTGCTCAGGGATATGAGTGAATTCCTCTCATGATTCTTATTGAATCCTGCTCAGGATTCTGAGCGAATCCTGCTCAGGATTCTGAGCGAATCCTGCTCAGGATTCTGAGCGAATCCTGCTCAGGATTCGCTGCGAATCCTGCTTAGGATTCTGAACGAATCCTGCTCAGGATTCTGAACGAATCCTGCTCAGGATTCTGAACGAATCCTGCTCAGGATTCTGAGAAAATCCTGCCCAGAATTCTGAGAAAATCCTGCTCAGGATTCTGATTTTTGTTTTGTTTTTATTTTTGTGTATTTTAACTAGTTGCTAATTCTACACTCTCAGGATTCTGAGCGAATCCTGCTCAGGATTCTTAGCGAATCCTGCTTAGGATTCTGAACGAATCCTGCTCAGGATTCTGAACGCATCCTGCTCAGGATTCTGAGCGAATCCTGCTCAGGATTCTGAACGAATCCTGCTCAGGATTCTGAACGCATCCTGCTCAGGATTCTGAACGAATCCTGCTCAGGATTTTGAAACGACTCCTGCTCAGGATTCTGAGCGAATCCTGCTCAGGATTCATAGCGAATCCTGCTTAGGATTCTGAACGAATATTGCTCAGGGATATGAGTGAATTCCTCTCATGATTCTTATTGAATTCTGCTCAGGGTTCTGAGCGAATCCTGCTTAGGATTCTGAACGAATCCTGCTCAAGATTCTGAACGTATCCTGCTCAGGATTCTGAACGAATCCTGCTCAGGATTCTGAACGAATCCTGCTCAGGATTCTGAACGAATCCTGTTAAGAAGTCTGAGCGAATCCTGTTCAGAATTCTGAGCGAATCCTGTCAAGAATTCTGAGCGAATCCTGTTCAAGATTCTGAGCGAATCCTGCTCAGGATTCTGAGCAAAGCCTCCTTAGGATTTTGAGCGAATCCTGCTCAGGGATATGAGTGAATTCCTCTCATGATTCTTATTGAATCCTGCTCAGGATTCTGAGCGAATCCTGCTCAGGATTCTGAGCGAATCCTGCTCAGGATTCGCTGCGAATCCTGCTTAGGATTCTGAACGAATCCTGCTCAGGATTCTGAACGAATCCTGCTCAGGATTCTGAGAAAATCCTGCCCAGAATTCTGAGAAAATCCTGCTCAGGATTCTGATTTTTTTTTTGTTTTTATTTTTGTGTATTTTAACTAGTTGCTAATTCTACACTCTCAGGATTCTGAGCGAATCCTGCTCAGGATTCTTAGCGAATCCTGCTTAGGATTCTGAACGAATCCTGCTCAGGATTCTGAACGCATCCTGCTCAGGATTCTGAGCGAATCCTGCTCAGGATTCTGAACGAATCCTGCTCAGGATTCTGAACGCATCCTGCTCAGGATTCTGAACGAATCCTGCTCAGGATTTTGAAACGACTCCTGCTCAGGATTCTGAGCGAATCCTGCTCAGGATTCTGAGCAAAGCCTCCTTAGGATTTTGAGCGAATCCTGCTCAGGGATATGAGTGAATTCCCCTCATGATTCTTATTGAATCCTGCTCAGGATTCTGAACGAATCCTGCTCAGGATTTTGAACGACTCCTGCTCAGGATTCTGAACGCATCCTGCTCAGGATTCTGAACGAATCCTGCTCAGGATTCTGAACGCATCCTGCTCAGGATTCTGAACGAATCCTGCTCAGGATTCTGAACGAATCCTGCTCAGGATTCTGAACGAATCCTGCTCAGGATTTTGAACGACTCTTGCTCAGGATTCTGAGCGAATCCTGCTCAGGATTCTGAACGCATCCTGCTCAGGATTCTGAACGAATCCTGCTCAGGATTCTGAGCGAATCCTGCTCAGGATTCTTAGCTAATCCTGCTTAGGATTCTGAACGAATCCTGCTCAGGATTCTGAACGCATCCTGCTCAGGATTCTGAACGAATCCTGCTCAGGATTTTGAACGACTCCTGCTCAGGATTCTGAGCGAATCCTGCTCAGGATTCTTAGCTAATCCTGCTTAGGATTCTGAACGAATCCTGCTCAAGATTCTGAACGCATCCTGCTCAGGATTCTGAACGAATCCTGCTCAGGATTCTGAACGAATCCTGAACGAATCCTGTTAAGAAGTCTGAGCGAATCCTGTTCAGAATTCTGAGCGAATTCTGTCAAGAATTCTGAGCAAATCCTGCTCAGGATTCTGTGCAAATCCTGCTCAGGATTCTGAGCGAATTCCGCTCAGGATTCTGAGAGAATCCTACACCGGATTCTGAGAGAATCCTGCTCAGGATTCTAAGTGAATCCCGCTCAGGATTCTGAGCAAATCCCGCTCAGGATTCTGAGCAAATCCTGCTCAGGACTCTGAGCCAATCCTGCTCAGGATTCTGAGCGAATCCTGTTCAAGATTCTGAGCGAATCCTGCTCAGGATTCTGAGCAAAGCCTCCTTAGGATTTTGAGCGAATCCTGCTCAGGGATATGAGTGAATTCCTCTCATGATTCTTATTGAATCCTGCTCAGGATTCTGAGCGAATCCTGCTCAGGATTCTGAGCGAATCCTGCTCAGGATTCTTAGCTAATCCTGCTTAGGATTCTGAACGAATCCTGCTCAAGATTCTGAACGCATCCTGCTCAGGATTCTGAACGAATCCTGCTCAGGATTCTGAACGAATCCTGAACGAATCCTGTTAAGAAGTCTGAGCGAATCCTGTTCAGAATTCTGAGCGAATTCTGTCAAGAATTCTGAGCAAATCCTGCTCAGGATTCTGTGCAAATCCTGCTCAGGATTCTGAGCGAATTCCGCTCAGGATTCTGAGAGAATCCTACACCGGATTCTGAGAGAATCCTGCTCAGGATTCTAAGTGAATCCCGCTCAGGATTCTGAGCAAATCCCGCTCAGGATTCTGAGCAAATCCTGCTCAGGACTCTGAGCCAATCCTGCTCAGGATTCTGAGCGAATCCTGTTCAAGATTCTGAGCGAATCCTGCTCAGGATTCTGAGCAAAGCCTCCTTAGGATTTTGAGCGAATCCTGCTCAGGGATATGAGTGAATTCCTCTCATGATTCTTATTGAATCCTGCTCAGGATTCTGAGCGAATCCTGCTCAGGATTCTGAGCGAATCCTGCTCAGGATTCGCTGCGAATCCTGCTTAGGATTCTGAACGAATCCTGCTCAGGATTCTGAACGAATCCTGCTCAGGATTCTGAACGAATCCTGCTCAGGATTCTGAACGAATCCTGCTCAGGATTTTGAAACGACTCCTGCTCAGGATTCTGAGCGAATCCTGCTCAGGATTCTGAGCAAAGCCTCCTTAGGATTTTGAGCGAATCCTGCTCAGGGATATGAGTGAATTCCTCTCATGATTCTTATTGAATCCTGCTCAGGATTCTGAACGCATCCTGCTCAGGATTCTGAACGCATCCTGCTCAGGATTCTGAACGCATCCTGCTCAGGATTCTGAACGAATCCTGCTCAGGATTCTGAACGAATCCTGCTCAGGATTTTGAACGACTCTTGCTCAGGATTCTGAGCGAATCCTGCTCAGGATTCTGAACGCATCCTGCTCAGGATTCTGAACGAATCCTGCTCAGGATTTTGAACGACTCCTGCTCAGGATTCTGAGCGAATCCTGCTCAGGATTCTTAGCTAATCCTGCTTAGGATTCTGAACGAATCCTGCTCAGGATTCTGAACGCATCCTGCTCAGGATTCTGAACGAATCCTGCTCAGGATTTTGAACGACTCCTGCTCAGGATTCTGAACGAATCCTGCTCAGGATTCTGAGAAAATCCTGCCTAGAATTCTGAGAAAATCCTGCTCAGGATTCTAAGCGAATCCTGCTCAGAATTCTGAGCGAATCCTGCTCAGGATTCTTAGCGAATCCTGCTCAGGATTCTGAGCGAATCCTGCTCAGGATTCTGAGCGAATCCTGCTCAGGATTCTGAGTGAATCCTGCTCAGGATTCTGAGCGAATCCTGCTTAGGATTCTGAGTGAATCCTGCTTAGGATTCTAAGCGAATCCTGCTCAGAATTCTGAGCGAATCCTGCTCAGGATTCTGAGCGACTCCTGCTCAGGATTCTGAGCGAATCCTGATCAGGATTCGCTGCGAATCCTGTTCAGAATTCTGAGCGAATCCTATTAAGAATTCTGAGCGAATCCTGCTCAGGATTCTGAGCAAATCCTGCTCAGGATTCTGTGCAAATCCTGCTCAGGATTCTGAGCGAATCCCGCTCAGGATTCTGAGAGAATCCTACACCGGATTCTGACAGAATCCTGCTCAGGATTCTAAGCGAATCCTGCTCAGAATTCTGAGCGAATCCTGCTCAGGATTCTTAGCGAATCCTGCTCAGGATTCTTAGCGAATCCTGCTCAGGATTCTTAGCGAATCCTGCTCAGGATTCTGAGCGAATCCTGCTCAGGATTCTGAGCGAATCCTGCTTAGGATTCTGAGCGAATCCTGCTCAGGATTCTGAGCGAATCCTGCTCAGGATTCTGAGCGAATCCTGCTTAGGATTCTGAGTGAATCCTGCTTAGGATTCTAAGCGAATCCTGCTCAGAATTCTGAGCGAATCCTGCTCAGGATTCTGAGCGAACCCTGCTCAGGTTCTGAGCGAAACCTGCTCAGGATTCTGAGCGAATCCTGCTTAGGATTCTGAGCGAATCCTGCTCAGGATTCTGAGCAAATGCTGCTTAGGATTCTAAGCGAATCCTGCTCAGAATTCTGAGCGAATCCTGCCAAAGATTCTGGAATTCCGCTATTGAAAAATCTTTCAACTCACCATTCTCATCATCCTCGATGTTCAGATTGGAGATATCCGACAGCGTCAGGTCCTTCTCTTCCTCCTCCAGCAGTAAACTCGAATACGAATGCGACGTATTGTTATCGGTGGCCGATTGCGACGATGGCATCTGATCCGACTCCGTACTGTTACTGTTGATCCGATTCAACGCTTGCTCGTCCAGTTCGCCTCCGCTGTTACTCTCGCCACTGCTGTTGCTGCTGCTGTTCGAGTAATCCAGATACGAACTGCAGTTCGATGACTGTTCGCTCTCGCTGCTGCACACCATGACCACCTCGTCCAGGTTGATGTCGTCCGAGTTGGACGACGAGGTACTGTAGTTGAAGTTGTCGTTTTCATCGCTTTCACCCGACTGCTGCTGGTCAGTTCCGAAGTCGCCAGGTCCACCTGCTCCACTGCTGCCGTTGTTGCTAGCCTCCAACGCTATCTTGGACAGGATGTGTGGATAGAAGTCCCGGGCCGTGCTGTTGTTCGGTTCGTATTGCAGAACTAGAACGAGTACGGGGAATTCTTTGATGAACTACATCTTTACTTCTACAGCCCCAAGTAACCAGAACTTCTGCTTCCCATAAAAATCGCACTTCCAAGCTACATGAAGTTTAGATAATGTTCCGAACGCTCTTGAGACCCTAAAGAAATCCTAAAGCATGCTCACGAGTAACTACAAGTTACATAAAGTTGCAATAATCATCTTAAGCAGCCTTGAAGCTGCTTAAGGGGCCCATGCTGAACTTTATCGGAACGTCGCATGAAAGTTCCAGCAAGGTGCATTATTGCTAGCTTGAAAGCTGCTTAATCCTCCCAGGATGTTAATCTAGGCGCATCACGATGGCGTAGTACACGCTCAGCGAGCCTGTCTGAGTCATTGACCCCACTAGGGTCCTACTAGCAAATATACTATATTAACTATATTAACTTCACGTTTTTACATACAATGACATGGAGACACCGTTAGCGATTGATTTCAGCACCACCTGTTGTCAGAAAAAGTCAATAATTGTATTTTGATCAATTTTAGTTCTTGAAAAAAAAAACATTAGGGGTGTCGAAGTTTTTTGTTCTCAAATAATCGATTAATAAATAATCGATTTACAATAAACGCAAACAAAATAATATTTCATTAGATGACATCTAGGAATACATCCATAGAAGAATTTGAATGCTTGTAACGACACCGAAATCGTTTAACATCAAAATTTTAATTTTCCATCCTCAAAATTAACTTATATTTTGCCTTGGTGGTTACTATTTTTCTTTGACAATGGCTTTTAATGTCATCATTCTTGATGCCCATGCTGACATTCATCGGATTAAAGCTCCTCAATTTAATCGAATAATTTGTTCTAGACGTATCTGCAATAGAATTCACTTTTCTGTACGGAAATGACTCGTTTGTATTTCTATGGCGCAAAACTCGTTAAAAAGTGAAAAAAGTTAACTTTACCAATGCTGCGCCTTGATGGACTCTTACCTTTGTCATGGTTTAAATACCCTATTGTTGTTGTTCAAAATGCTGTACTTTTCCTAGTCATACTACACCAGGACTTTACCGAGAGATCATTCAACCATTGATCATATTTCTTGGAAGTTCGGAAAATCGATCGTTGCAGCTAGACCCTATGGGCTATGGAAGGTACTAAACGTGATGATAGTAGTTTACGCAACAAGGTGCAGAATGAAGATTTTTACTGCACGAGTCGTACATTTATCCAACAAGGCTTGCCGAGTTGGATAATTACGACGAGTGCTGTAAAAATCGAGTTCTGCACCGGTGTGCAATTTCATAAACTACCACTTCAGGATAGTTTTTATCAAAAATTGTTCACCAAATTGCACACCGATGTTCATAGTCATGTTTAAGAAAATCTGATCATAGCAGGTTATACTGAGCAGTTGTCACATTTTTTCAAACCTGCGTCCAGAAACCATCAAGAATTTGATCAAAACTGAAAACAGTGCTGTAATGGTTCATTACGCAATGCAAATCAGTGCTGTAATGAACCATTACAACACTGCTAATTTAGTGTGGGAAAGTAGGCCTTTTCCTGGCAGATTGACATGCGGTAAAACAGCCTATTACGACGAGAAATTGCAAAAATGGTATTTGCATGTCGCAATTTCAATCGGATATGCGGTTTTCAAACTCGTAGAGCTCGATTACGCGTTCAATGGTTTACATATCTTTTACGACGATGCCTGCTGTGTTTATCCCTTCAGGACGCGCGCTGTTGTAAAAAGTACAACACCACCAAAAAATCTCGCTTGTCGTTTATAGTGCGGGCATGGTGGAGTTTCGGTTGCTTGATGGCGCGCGTCCTGGAAGGTTAAGTTTGATAAAAATAAGAATAAAAAATCGGCCAGAGAAGTATACGAGAGAACCCAGACAACTTTAAACTTTTTTTTTCAGAATTTTCATAGAACTGCATATAAAAACGTGGGTATAATGTTGACCAGGACAACTACTTTTAATTCAATAATCCATTTTAGGTTGGAGTTAAAAAGGTGAACATGTTTTCTTTGACAAAGCGTCTTCTCATCGTTTTCGGACGTATCTTTGTAAAGAAACGTATATAATTTGGAAGTCAGTCGTAGACTTCATGGCCTTGATGAATTTTGGGTTTTATTATCAAAACTTTTTGTGAGATCGAACACAGAAATTTTATGTTGAGGTCAAGCTAGATTTTATAAGACTTTATACACGATTGATTATAAAAACGGCAAAAGTCAAGAAAGTGAATCTGTGATTAGTTCATTCGCGTTTTCTTTTCTTTTTACACAATGTGCTTCGGTTCATGTCAAATCGTACTTCAAGTATTTGGCTTTGTTAAGTTAAATTTGGGGTGTGGGACCAATTAAGTAGGGAGTCCTATGTTGGTCACTTTGAGCTATTAAGGCAGCATCCATTTATTACGTTTATTCAGTGGCGATTCCCTAACCTCAAATCTACCTGTACAACCAGAAAATGTTAAAGAAGAGCTAATATTTTTTTTCTAATTTGAGTAGTGGAAAGAAGTCGATTATGACAGCTTGAAAGAAAAAAACGTCATTTGGATGGCGCATGCATTTAGGGTCTGTGTCAATTGGCGAATTAAAATTAATTTTCACTTAAATTTGACAGTTCGATAATTATTTCCTTAGGAAAACTGTCAAGTTTAAGTGTTGAACTGTCAAATTTAAGTAAAAATTAATTTTAATTCGCCAATTGACACAGACCCTTAGTGTGTAGTAGTACCTCTTCTGCCGCTTGATGGCGACACATTCACTAAAAAGGAGTCGCCAAATAATCGTAAGAGTGACCTATATTGTTAATATAGTATACTTGCCTCTAGGGTTACGATTTTCGGAAATTGATAGGATCTTTCAAGTTTCTAGATGTTTCTTTTGCTAGCTTATTGCTCTATATTGCAGATAAGATAATTTGATATTGACGCTTATCACGCAACGGCATCCAGAGCGTTTCTGCACACCTCCTGAAAGTTCACAGAAAGGAGCAATAGAGCAAAGCGGGGGTGGGGTGTCAAAACAACGCTTTGACAAATCTTACAAGGGATGCAATAGATAACAGATGATCTCAATGACGATTTCAGGGGTTTTTAAATGGGTTTTGGGAAAGCTGTAACCTGTCAACTAGGTTCCAAAATGTAATATTTTGTAGATAGTAAATGGAAATGAATTTGTGTTTATATAATTAAAGTCTTAAATAATATTGAATAAAAAATAGAACTTAAGAAAATGAATTGAAAAATTATTTGAATTAAATTTAGTCTATCCCTATCATCTTTCCTACTCCTTTTCCTTGGTGTCAGATGCCCTTTACAACCCTATAAAAATTTGAATTGAAAAATCACAATCCACACGATCCAATACCCCCTGACACCAAACGACCATTCAATTGATACCAACCATCCTCAGTATGAATGCCACGTCATCCCATCATGGATCCCGGGACCAGGACATCGACTGGAATAAAAACCCGATGCATGGATGTATCAGCTCTTATTATTCGGTAACGAAATTCTAAAGTATTAACAGTCCGTAGTAGACCACATAAGTATCTTTTTGTAATTGCGTTGCATTTTCCCCTACTTTTCACTCGCGGTTACAATGATAAAACGGCCTACTTTTTTCACTAAAACAAAAGTGCCGAAAAGTATTACTTTTCGGCACTCTTAAGAGTGCTGAAAAGTAGCACTTTTCGGCACCTTTGCCAGAACCCATTTCTCGATAACTTTTGCGACTACCGTTGCGACTACAGCTGCTGCTTCTACATCCTCTGAGTAGCTCGAATCTGAATTGGGACTATTCTGGATAAGGACTGCAGTAGATCAGGCGTAGAAACAGCAGCTGAAGCTACTTATGCTCTTGCTCATGCTGTGGTGTGACGACGACGGGATGATGGAAAATTCTGACACCTACCCTATCATAGCCTACCTGATCAAACAAAAGCACCACGCTAACGCACATGAATGCTGGCACGTGGTTCCTCTTGATACATGTTCGTGTAGCAAGAAAATAACATACTGATTGGGTATTTTTCGCAATTACAAAAAACTTTTAACAGTGACGAAATCTACGTCGGTGTGCCAGTGAGCTGTACCACGAAATTTAACGGCCTCGAAGTTTCCGTGCAAGTATATTACCGCACAACGTTACCGCCGGGGAGTGAAAAGTGCCCTGGACCACAACCAAGTGCCTAGTGTGGAAGAAGTGCCGCGTGGGACTGGGTCGACGTACTCTAGCGTGAATTACCCGTGAACCTCAGTGACCACCGACGCCACCGACGACGCCACCGACGACGCCGACGACAGCGACGGCTAGCGAGCACCGAAGACGATCATCCGTCCAAGATCGAGCTTCGAGCACGACGACCATCCACGTGCGTTGCCGGACCTACCCGAGCAGAATTGGTTCGTTATTTATACCTATTTCCTATATTTTCTACTTTCCTGTTTATTTTGAGACTAAATTAAAACCTGAATTAGAATTAAATATTGAATTTTTCTGAATTAGATACTTTTTTATTTAACCGCGCAATTCCTTTTCTGGAGCCAAGAGCGTGGGAAGGGAGTCCGCTAGCTTTCCAAGCTCAAACTAACGACCCTGAGATCCAGGTCATCACAAGAGGCATTGAGTGCCCACCCCGGAAGCAGCCGTCGGCTAAAGGCCAGCCGCTTGGGGCTTTGGCAGGTTCCCGTCTGGGGCCGAGCAGGAAAAAGACCTGGATCAAAGAGAGCGTATCAAAGCATGGCTCGGCAAATTTCAGGAGGAGTTGTAAAGGACATTCTGGGTACAGGTCGGACTCCATTTTCTGGGGCTCGATTATCCATCGTAAAAGGCTTGACCATCCGGGTAGAACATATTTTACCTCTTTTGTATTTTTAATATTAATTAGCATACCACTAAATATTATTTGTAAAACTATTTGTAACCTTTACATATGATATAGATCGGATTGTGAAGATTATGCAAATATTCAGATCCTACACAGTACGAACAAAATCTGTAAATTTATGACGAACTGGATGTAACAAATTGACCTCCATCGTGTTCGATAGAAATTTATGTGTAATCTTAAAATTACACTGCTGATTGCTGAGAGAAAAGTGAAAATTAAGTATCGACTTTTCAGAGAAACTTAAAAAAAATCTTTATACGAGAATCGAACTCAGATCTTCCGAGTGAGAGTCCACGCCTAAACCCTTTAGGCTGTCTCACCAAGCTGAAGAGAGAGCAATCAAAGATAAACATGTTCCACCATAAAGGAACAAACTGTTGTACCGCTTCGGCCACAGAGAGCGAGAGAGCAGTCTCCGCAGCGAGGCAGACGACTGAGCGTAGCTGTCCTCGTTTACGTTACTGCATGTAAATTTCAAGCGGATATGTCTCAAAAAATGTAAACAATACGCATGATTGGCAGATTACTGAAGGGACAGTATCATCTCTCGATAAATGGCTGTAATTTTGTAGCTTCTGGTATAATTTTTAGTCGATGATTAACTTACGTGCTGTTTAATTTTCATGATTTCTTTCTGTGTAATTATCTCAAACTGTTGCTACCAGAAGTTGCTCTTGAAATGCGTCCATGAGTTCCTCCGTAAAATCCATCAAAAACTCCTCCGGGGGTTCTCTATGACTTGCTTTGAGATTTGTATTAGAAGATCCAACATGAGTTTCTTCTGAGATTCCTCCAGGAGTTTGTTCAAGGATTCCTTCCTGTAGTAACCGCAGAAGTTCTTCCCGGAATTCTAAAAAAAAATTGCTGGGATTTCATCAAAAGTTTCTTCTGGAAATCATATATATGCTAGTTCTTTAACTACCTCAAGATCTTCTGCTGGATTCCCTCTAGAAATTCTATCTTGAGAAATTTTCCAAGATTTCTCATTAGATATCTTCCTATAGTTCCTTCGAGAATCGTATACACCCGATTCTTTTTTTGCACGGGTCGTTATTTTGCCGTAACTCAGTCAGTGTTCAACCGATTCTCATGAAATTTTGTACACTGATATTACTAATCGTGCCTACATGTATACAAAATTTCATGAGAATCGGTTGAAAATTGACTGAGTTATAGCAAAAACCAGACCCGTGCAAAAAAAAGAATCGGGTGGTCTTTCTTACAAAAATCCTTAACAAGTTCCTCTGGGAATCATTTGGGGTTATTCTCGGATTTCTCCTGAGGTTTATTTAGGAGATCCTACCATAGTCTTCTGAAAAATCCTCCTAAAGCTCTTCCTGGGAACCTCTCTGAACTTCATTCTGTAAGATTTTCAGGATTGCTTGAAGGATTTCTTTCTAAAGAATTTTAGAAATCCAATTTTTTGAAAATTTTGTGGGATCCTCTCCAGACGGTCCTTTTGTGAAGTTCCAGGAGTTCTTTTTTTTACCAAATCGTTTATTTGAAGGCTCATTCGCTCCAGGAGTTCTTATTGAGATTATTCTAGAAGTTCCTTTTGGAATATATTCAAAAGATCCTGTAAAAATCCCATAAATTCTCACTTCCCTAGAATGAATTTCCGGAGCAAAGGCACGAAAAACTTACTTTATTTTTAGTCCTGGGCACTCACGGTAGTTCAGGAGGGTCGAATTGAAAGATTTCCATCTTGGGCGATTGCCAGCCATCGCCTTGACCAGGTCATATTTCTGTCGACTTGCTTGATTTCGTTATTGAGGCTGCGCCGCCATGAGCCTCTGGGTCTGCCTCTGCTGCGATGTCCTGCTGGGTTCCAATCTAACGCTTGCTTGCAGATGTCGTTTCCGCCCCTGCGTAGAGTGTGGCCGACCCACCTCCACTTTCGCTCCCGAATTTATGTAGCTATCGGCTTTTGATGACATCGACGATGGAGTTCCACGTTGGAGATCCAAATGTGAGGCCACCATGCACGATTGATTGATTGATTTATCTTTATTTGAGAGACTTTCAGCCCCCACCATGCACGAATTATGTACCGCAGGCATCTGTTGATAAATACCTGCAGCCGTTGCGTGTTCTCCGCTGATACACACCAGGTTTCACTGGCGTATAGCGGCACAGATTTCACGTTCGAGTTGAAAATTCGGATTTTGGCGCGTCGGCTAATCTGGTTGTTTTTCCATACATTTCTTAAACTCGCAAAAGCAACCCTCGTCTTCTTGATCCGTGCACCGTGCACCATCGGCCGCCATTTGGCTACCAAGATATTGGAAGCTTCCAACATTCTCCACTGATTGCCCAGCTACCGTAAAGCTGGAAGAGTTGACCGTGTATACATCCAACGATTTGGTCTTGTTGATGGTAAGACCTGCCGCCGAGGAGCGATCGGCAAGATCATCGAGCTTCCCCAGCAATCCACGATTTGGTTCACGGTCAATCGCACTTACCTACCAGGATCTCGTGGATTACGATGAGGAACAGTAGCGATGTTAGTATACATCCTTGCCTTACTCCAGCAACGACCCGAATGGGATCGGACATGGCACGAAAATGCCCTGTACTGTGCTTCAATGAGGCCGATGATTTTCTCAGGAAGACCTTTGCACCTGGGGGCGTCCCTCATATTTCCGTGATTGAGACGGTCGAAAGCTTTTTTAGTAATCAATGAACTCCAGGTAGAGAGACTCTTGGAATTCATTGATTTGCTCCAGAGTGATACGGAGCGCGACAATATGGTCCACACAGGATCGTCCGGCACGGAGTTCTGCTTGCTGCCGTCGGAGAGTTGCGTCAATCTTCTCCTGTATCCAGTTAAGGATCACTTTGCAGAGGACTTTGAGAACGATACACAGTACCATGATGCCACGCCAATTATCGCATACGGTCCGGTCACTCTTTTTGGGTACCTTTACTAAGACGCCTTGCATTCAGTCGGCCGGAAATGTCGCGGTTTCCTATATGTTGCAGAATAATTGATGCAGTAGTTGTACGGATACTACGGGGTCAGCCTTGAGCATCTCAGCTGATATGCGATCGACCCCTGGGGCTCTGTTCGATTTCATGCTACGGATGGCTGTCTCTATCTCCTGCACTGATGGAGCTTCGGTGTTGACACGGGTAATGCGTTGAACCCTTCGCGGATCATGCTGAGGTGTTGATGGCGTGACCGACACTTGAAAAAGGTTTCCAAAGTGCTCGAACCAGCGTTTTTACTGGTCAGCCGGGTGAGGCATGTCGGACTTCGGATACAGAGATATATCTTCACAACGCGACTACTCGGTGTGGAGTTACGAATAGGAATGAATTTTATTTTACTTGACACTTAAGAACTAAGTTTTGAGTACAGCAGAAAATAGGAAGTAGGTAGGTTAAACAAGAATGGCAGAACGACGCGCTAGAGTTGTTTGGTAAACTACTCGAGTCTTGCATATGCGTGTAATTTATTGCGCGCATATGGAAGCACTTTAAGAAGGTTATGGAAACAAGGAAAAGGTTTCGTTACTGACTGCATGTTTTGGTAGGCAAAGAATTTGGATGGAGGTTTCGGGTTTTTTGTGTCACGCTGAGAAAGTGTTTAATTTATGACGGAAAGTTATATTGTTTTATGATAAAGTCCGAGAAATGTTGAAACGAGATTTATGAGATTTGTGGGAGAACTGTGCCACGACACCTCCCTCCTTAGGAAGAATGGTGTAACCATTCTAAATTTTGAGACAAATTATAGGCTTTATGCGGTCGTTTTAGCATTCTGTTATTCTTGATTTTTCAGGATTTTTGCTTAATTAATCTTGTTCGATGGACTTTCAAAATATTAGCAGTTGTTTGATGTTTTATAGTAGCATTTGATTCATCTAGATCTATTATTATATAGGGACCATCTTGTACAATATCTAATTTTCTTCTATTTTCCAATTTTAAATACACTTTATCTCCAATGCTCAATTTTGTTGGTGTTACATCTTTATTTGCTTCTTCTGTTCTTGATAGTTTGACATTCTCGATTTTTCTTAGGATTTCATTGTGTATAAACTGTAGTTTATATCTTATTTCATTTACGTATGAGTCGTGGTTATAAATAGGAGTGATTTGGTCTAGATTTATCTGATCAAATGTATTTACGGGCTTTCCAAATACTATTTCAAAAGGGCTGTAATTGTGTTCCGAGTTGGGAGTAGTATTATAACTAAAACAGTAAAAAGATAACCATTCATCCCAATTATCTTTAAGATCGTTGACAAAGATTCTCAGATATTCGTTTAAACATCTGTGATTCCTTTCCAACGCTCCCAAAGTTTGTGGGTGATATGCTGTTGCTAGAATGCGATCGATATTGAGCAGTTTACAAACTGATTCAAAGATACCTTTGTACTCTGTACCTTGATCTGTTCGAATTGCTTTCATTGGTCCGTATATCAAAATACATCCTTCCACTACTGCTCTGGCAATCGTGTCAGCTGATTTATCCGGAACAGGTATAGCTATGACGTATTTACTCAGATCGCATTGTATAGTAACTGCGTATCTGTTTCCTTTGCTACTCATTGTGAATGGTCCAATCGTATCTATTGCAACTATGTCGAATGATTTGCATGGAGTTGAAGTTTTTATCATTTTACTTTGAACCGACGAAAAATGTTTGTTCCTTTTACAAATTTCGCAGGATTTGACATATTTAGTAACTAAATATTTCATATTTGACCAAATATATAAATTTTTCAATTTTTTGTACAATCGGTTAATACCAACATGACCTCCGATTGGTGTACTATGGTAATGTTGTAAAATAGCTTGAATTTCGTTTGGGTTGTTTATTTTTCTAGGAGGATGATAAATGATAATTTTAATATTTTTCAAAACTTGATTTCCTATTGTTTTGAAATCATTGATACTTATATAATTAAATATGGTATCGCTAGTCGAAATAGCAATACACTCATTTTCGATTTTATTTTGTTTCATTAATTGTAGGGTACCCTTTTCAATCAGCTTAAATATTTCTGGCAAGTTAACATTGTTAATTGTGAGACCTAACGCTAGAGTTAGACTCGTTTTGAAATTTTTTTCGAGAAGAATTGCCATAGTTGATTTATTTTTATTTTGATGTAATGAAAATTGCAATTTTTTTTGTTTATGTATTTGTTCATTGCTAACTGCTTCATACACGTGGAGTTGATCAGGCTCCGGTAATCTGCTTTGTATGTTATTGTTGACTAAACAAGGTTTGCGTAGCATTGACCTGGTCTGTACTTGTAAAATGTTAATTGACTTTAATTTATCTGATGTAATATTAATTCTAGACAATGCGTCAGCCACAACGTTACTTTTACCTGGGACGAACTCTACTTCAAAGTCGAATTCTTCGAGATCAATCCTCATTCGCGTCAACTTTGAAGAAGGGTTCTTCATTCCAAAGAGGTAAACTAACGGTCGGTGATCAGTACGCACCAAAAATTTACGACCTAATAAGTAGGGTTGATAATGCATGATAGCCCAGTGAATAGCGGCTAATTCTTTCTCAATGATGTGCTTATTTGCTTCGCCTTTTGTAAACGCGCGACTGGCGAAAGAAACAGGTAGATCATTGCTTCCATGCATTTGGGACAAAACTGCCCCGCAAGCGAAATCTGATGCGTCTGTAGTCAATATAAATGGTTTTTGATAATCTGGATACTGTAATATTTGTGGTGAAAGTAGCATAGTCTTTAATGTTTCAAAGGCGGACTTGCATTGTTCTGACCACACAAAAACTGTATTTTTTCTTAATAATTTGTTCAAAGGACAACAAATATTTACAAAACCAGGAATAAATCTCCTGTAATAATTACACATGGCTACAAAACTTCGAACTTGGTCTGCGTTTTGAGGTTGTGGGTAATTTTTTATTACATCAAATTTTGAATTATCAGGCAAGATACCTTTATCAGTGATTTTATGACCTAGAAATGTAACTTCTGCTTTGAAAAAATTACATTTTGAAGGGTTCAGTTTCAGGTTTCTTTGCCTGAAACATTCGAAAACATTCCTCAAGTTTTTCAGATGGTGTTCAATTGAACAACCTACGACAATAACATCGTCAATGTACAAGAATGCACACTCGGGACTCAAGCCACTGAGTGCTATTGACATCATTCGTTGGAAACTGTTTGGGCTTATATTTAGTCCAAACGGCAATCTTTTATACTGAAAATGTCCACGTTCCTGCAACGAGAACGCGGTGAACTCTCTGGAATTTTTTTCGATCTCAATCTGGTGAAAACCTGACATGAGATCAAGCGTCGAAAAATATTTGGCTCTGCCAAGTTGATCGAGAATATCGTCAATCCTTGGAAGAGGAAATTTATCCGCAAGCAATTTTTTGTTCAATTGACGAAAATCAACTACTAATCTCCATTTCTTTTCGGAAGTAGTTGACTTCTTGGGAACAAGTAATAATGGTGAGTTGTAACTAGACACCGAAGGTTCAATTATATCGTTTGCAATTAAATTATCTACTTGACGACAGATTTCTTCCTTGTGACACTGTGCATTCCGGTAGTTTTTAATGTATACCGGTGATTTATCTTTTAGGCTAATTTTTTGTTGATAAAAATTGTTACACGTTAATAAATCATCCTTTAAACTAAATATATCATTGTATTCGTGACATAATTGTTGTAAAGATTGTTTGGCGGATGCAGGTATATCGTTAAAATTTAGTTCTGCATTCAATTTTTCGATTCTATCTGTATTATTACAGTCAATTTTAGCTATGTAAAAGTCGTTAAGATTGGAAGTTTTTAAATTAAAATTTGCAAGTTGCACAGGATATTCATTAGTGTTTATAATTTTAGCATAAGGTGCGGAACTATTCACAATGGCGTTGGCACAAAACACGCCTGGTGCAAGCTCAGCGGAATTAATTATGACATCTCCATGAACATTAAAATTGTTTATCAATCTAAATACTTCAGATCTAGCTGGTATCCACGCAGACCCATTTAGATTATTGCAAATTGGGATTTCAAGTCGGATGTTATTTACGTATGCTGCTAAAATCCACGTATCGTAATTTATTTCACATCGGTATGTAGTAAGGAAATCTCTTCCCAGTATACCGTCAGTTGGTATCGGGAAATCGTCTTCTATCAGATGAAACAGGCTATTCACAGCTGTATTTTGTATATAAGAAAAACAATTGATTGTTCCTCTGCAAGTAGCTTCACCGGGTGTTATTCCGCGTAAAACGCAAGTATTATTTTGATTAATTGATATTGGACGTGAGATACATCGTGTTTTCAATAATGAAATGTCTGCTCCTGAATCTACCAGGAACGAACAGTTTTTATTAGATACGCTAATTGGCACATTAATGAAATTGGAGGCAGCTACATTGATTGTGTATACTGCCCTACTGTTCCAAAAAAAGGTTGATTTGGTTGAGTCATATTCGGTGGTTGTACTGTATTAGCGTTTGCGAAATGCTGACCTTGGCTTTGCACGCCCGGGGGCGGATTGGGAAAAACGTTTTGCATTGGTGAGCTCGATTGATTGTCAGCAAAATATATTCTGTTAAATTGTCGCGGATAACCGCGTGCATGACCACGGTTGTCTGTTCGGTAACGGTAGTTGTTGTTATTTGGGAACGGTCTACTTTGATTGTTATTAAAACGTATCGGGTATGATCCGTAACGCTGATTACTTTGATGGGAACCACGAGGAGCAACATTATAGTTCCCTCGGTTCTGAGTTTGTCGTTTTTGCATGATTCTTTTTGAATTTACGTGGAATACACGATTCATGCTGTTACTGGACTCGACACTATCCGGTAGCTCATTTACTTTCTGGATTGCCTCTTCGATTGTCGAAAATGTTCCTGCTTGCAGTATTATTTTTTCTGTCTCGTTAGATGTACTGTTAATCAAAGTTTCCAAACCTGCTTTGGTGGCTAACTTTTTAGCGGTCGCGTGAGGAACATTCTCTCTCACGTAAATATTGGTAAGCTTATTGCAAAGAATTTCCACTTCTTGACAATATTGTTGTTTTGACAATCCGCGTTTGACTGATTTAATTTTTGCCAATATCTGTTCTGCAGTAGTTTTACTTTCACAGGCAGATTTGATGAGATCAATCATCGCATCAATAGTAGTCTCTTGGATATTGTTAGGTAATGCATCTCGGGCTTTACCTGAAATTCTCGTTAAAAGGAATAGCTTTAACGTTCCGTGTTGTGCTTGGGTATACACCTTTTTCAAAAATTTTACACCGTCAATGAAAGCGGAAAGTTTTTCGGCATCGCCGTCGAATGGCATCAAGACCGATGCAGCTAGCTTGGCATCAAAAGGATTTTCGGTGGCCATTTCCACTTGTTTTAAATTATTAATTTTGGTTACTTTCCTAACTCGGACACTTTCTTTAATATATTCTATTGCGTTTCTTGATTGTCTAGTAAAAGTAAAAAATTCTTTATCTGGAATTTCGTCTTGGTTTTTTAAAAGAAGCTCATCTATTTCAGCGAATAAAATGATAGCCTTATTAAAATGTGCGTCAAGAGTATTACTGGAAATATTTTGATTTATAGATTTTCTAAAATGCTGTTCTATTTTTAGTAGAATTCCTACTTTTTCGATAATGGCCCTTTTCGGCATAACATTAGGAGATTTATAAAGATTTGTTCTACTTATCGTTTACTGCCAGTGTCCATCGCCACCTGTTGTTTCGCTGCATGTGCTGGTTCTGGAAGAGCGGCGGTTTCAGCTGACATCGGCATAAGTCTGCTCTTGGTCAATGCTACCTTTCCGATGCTTCTCGAGCGGTTTGACACACACGCATTGCACTATGTTCGGGTTCTGGTTGTGTAAATGTTCAACATCGTAAGATGTGAATGTCACTAAATTCTTCCTTTAGGAATACCCACAGAAGGTATCCCACTATTAATGATGTTAGCAAAATTGCTACGCTTAGCCAGATCTTCATCTTTTCACTCATTTCGTCTTATGTTGTCAGTTCACTTAAATCGTTCTTCTTCACTCTTCACTAATTTGACTCCCTCTATGTTTAGCGTCTAAATGTTCGCGTACTTTTGTCCACTGTCTGTTCTTGTTCTTCGATTAATGCGCTGGTGCCGTAGATGTGGTGACGTTATTTAGGCTTATTGCCCGATCAACGACCCTTTTATTTTTGATTCGCTCGTACTTGACGATGAGTCGATACACTAGGAACAAGGTGGCTACACATATCACCGTTAGTAGAATGTATGCGATTAATTCTACCGATTTGGCGGTTTTTTCACTATGCACTTTTTCTTTTACGTTGCTGGCGTTGATGATACTCACGATCTGCTCGTGAGTCACCGGTTTCGGGGTTGACGATTCGTTTCCCATAGCTTAAGCTGCACTTTGACGGTTATTATTTTTGGACGACTTTTGCACTTCTGTCGCATGGATTTTATACGAAGGCGCACTTTAATCACTTATCTCTCGTCACGGTCAGCCATGAGGCATGTCGGACTTCGGATACAGAGATATATCTTCACAACGCGACTACTCGGTGTGGAGTTACGAATAGGAATGAATTTTATTTTACTTGACACTTAAGAACTAAGTTTTGAGTACAGCAGAAAATAGGAAGTAGGTAGGTTAAACAAGAATGGCAGAACGACGCGCTAGAGTTGTTTGGTAAACTACTCGAGTCTTGCATATGCGTGTAATTTATTGCGCGCATATGGAAGCACTTTAAGAAGGTTATGGAAACAAGGAAAAGGTTTCGTTACTGACTGCATGTTTTGGTAGGCAAAGAATTTGGATGGAGGTTTCGGGTTTTTTGTGTCACGCTGAGAAAGTGTTTAATTTATGACGGAAAGTTATATTGTTTTATGATAAAGTCCGAGAAATGTTGAAACGAGATTTATGAGATTTGTGGGAGAACTGTGCCACGACACGGGTCGGTCAGTAACTGTCCAGGCGTGTCTTTCACGGGCATCGTAGCATTCATCTTAGTCCCACTAAGGCGACGTGAGACATCGTAGAGGAGACTGATGTCGCCTGTGTTTGCGGCTTTCTCGCCTTCGTCGGCTAGGGAGTCCGCCCACGCTCTTTTGTCCCGTCTACATGAGCGTTTCACTTCCTTCTCGAGAGCTGAATAGCGCTGACGGGCTTCGGCTTTGGCTCCTTGTGTTTTCGCGTGCTCTATCGCGGCTTTGGCGTTCCTTCGCACCTCTATCTTCCCCTGTGATCCACTGCTTTCTCCGGGTGCGTAGCTCACTCAAATTATTCTCGCCGGTGGCGATGAAGGCGTTCTTGATGGCGCTCCATTGATCTTCTACGCTTCCACCTTCTGGAATATTCGCATCACGGTTCTCTAAGTCCTCGGCGAAGTACCTTTTCACCGCAGCGTTTTCCAGTCGGTGTGTGTTCAACCGGTGCCCGATTTTCTCCCCCTGCCGCTGGATCCTGGCAATGCGCAGTCGGATCTCGCCTTAGGAGATGATGGTCGGACGCAATGTCGGCGCTACGTTTGTTCCGCACATCAAGAAGACTCCGTCTCCATTTTCGGCTGATGCAGATGTGGTCGATTTGATTTTCCGTGACGCCATCATGTCACTTTGTGCACTGGTCGATAAGGAAAAAGCGATCCCCCAATCACTATGTCATTGTTGCTACAAAACTCTGCAAACAGCTCTCCGTTTTGCTCATTTCTCCGAGACCATAGCGTCCCATGATGTGCTCATAGTCCGAGTTGTCGGAACCAACCTTCGCGTTGAAGTCGCCCATGAGGATCTTGATATCACCTTTCGGAATCTTGTCCACGACAGCATTCAGTTGACTGTAACAGTTCTCTTTATCCTGCAATTCGGCAGCACCGGTTGGCGCGTAACATTGGATTACAGGGTGCGGCAGGAAAAAATGCGAAAAGTTCAAGGCACTATTACACGCTAAATATGGGATATATATGACTATTTTTTCATGACAGTGTATCAGTCAAAGACTACATTCTAGCACTGAAAAAAAAGAACATATTTGATGTTTAACATGTGATAATGTAGGCCTAATAAGCGGATATCAATAAACTGCGCGCCCAATGGTCATTAAACAAAATGACTATAACAGTAACAAAATTAGCTCAAATTCGATGAACAACCAGACCACACTGATCCAGAACCATGTAGTTTCACATACCAGATGAAATAAGTACATATATTTGATGATATTGTAGAGAAAATCAAAATTTTTGTTTTATCAGATGCGAATTTAGCGACCTGTGCGATTTTCTGCGGTTTGAAAATTCTGGTTGTCTTCATCTTCAGGCGCCGCCCTGTAAAGGTTAGTGACCAAAATGGGAATTTTTTAATTAACTTTTCAGAAAACTAGCCTATTATAGATCATGGAACGTTGAAACATAGATTGGTTAATGTCAAATGGACGAAAATGAGGTTTGAAGTTGAAAAACACTTTCGCATTTGTTATGTTCTATCTTTATTGTTTGAAGGTTGGAAATAGAATGAATCTTAAATCTAGGCTTGCTGTCAGCATACCAAAGTCATGGCTTGCTCTGCTACATCTCCCTCCTAGAAGATATCGTATGGGGCCAACCACGACGGAAGTCTTCTGTTGCGCGCTGGCTGTTCTCTGACTACTTCCGAGGAACCTTGATCAGTCGGAAGATCTTCTTCAGCGGATTCATCCGTCAGGGACATAATTGATTGCTGTTCATCAGGTTCAACGACATTGTTTTCGTCCAAATTGTCATTGGCATCCGGAGGAAGAATCGGTTGAGCATCTTCATCGTTTGGTACTGCCTGGATCGTTGTAGCTGCAAATTCTTCAATCAGGATCTCCTAAGGCAGCTGAACGTCTGGAACTGATGCTTCCGGTTGATCGTTGTCTGCACGTGGTCGAAGCTGATTCGTATGAGACTGGATTAGTCTCTGTCGTCTACCAAGGTCCAAGAGCACATTGTAGTTTACTGATCCTTTGCGTTCGATGATAACTCCGGGTTTCCATGATTTCTGATTGCCATGATGGTATTCAGCAAACACCATATCGTCTGGTTGAAATTCACGGCGGGTTGCTCCGTGCCGCTTATTGCACTGGATGTTTTGTTTTTCGTTCGGAATTGCAGGAACAGGAATCGGTTTCTTGAGCAAATCCAGAGTGGTCCTAACTGGTCTTCCCAGGAAAACTTCCGCTGGAGACTTCATTTGGGGTGAGCTTTTGTTGGGTGTTGATCGATACACGGAAAGGAAGGTTTGAAGATGTTCTGGAGTTGATGGTCTTCCTCCCTCATTTAACTTCTTCAGTCCTCGCTTCAAAGAATCCACAAATCTTTCGGCTTGCCCGTTGGACTGTGGGTGATACGGGGCTGTACGGATGTGCGTAATTCCGTTGATGCAGCAGAAGTTCTTGAAGCTTTCACAAGTGAATTGTGTTCCGTTGTCCGAAACTAACGTGTTTGGATTACCGTAACGAGCGAACGTCTCTCGTAGTAATTCGATTGTAGAGGAGGCGGTGATGGAACGCGTTCGGAAAATCTCGGGCCATTTGGAAAAGGCGTCCACAATGACCAGGTAGTATAATCCGTCGATCGGTCCTGCGTAGTCAATGTGTATCCGGCTCCAGGGTTTGGTAGGAATCGGCCAAGATTCAAGAGTAGTTTTCCTTGGTGACTTTGCAGCATCAGCACAGGCTCTGCACTGACGTACATATTGCTCCACATCGCCATCCACATCCGGCCAGTAGACATAGCTTCGAGCAATGGCTTTCATGCGCTCCATGCCCGGATGTCCTCTATGTAGCTGTTTCAAAACTTGTTTGCGGTACCTCTGAGGAACGATGATCCTGTCGCCAAACATCACACAGTTATCGATGAGCTGGAGTCCATCACGCCGGGCGTAGAATTTCTTCACAGCAGGATCCATTAGCTGACTCACGTTCGACGGCCAGCCGCATTGAACGAAACTTGAAACTTGCTTGAGGGTCGCATCCTTCTGTGACTCGGCTGCAATCATGTTGAACGTCACTGGTAGGTTCCGCAGGGTGTCTTCGAGAATCGCTCTGATTTCGGTTTCCACGTGGACGGCAGCAATAACGTAGTCCTCATCCGGTCGGCGTTGTGATGTCATCAATCGGGATAGGACGTCAGCGTGGCCGAAATTCGTCGTAGAAACATACTAAATCTCGAAGTCATACAGCAAAAGAGTGAGGGCCCATCGCTGCAGTCTATTCGCGGTGTAAACTGGGATGCCCTTTTTTGATCCAAAAATCTTGAGGAGGGGTTGGTGGTCGGTTTGCAAAACGAAGCGTCTTCCGTATAACATCTTGTGGAATTTCGTGACCGCAAAAATCAGCGCCAGAGCCTCTTTCTCCACCTGGCCGTAGTTGGTTTCTGCTGGCGTCAATGAACGAGATGCATGTGCGATGGCCTTGACCTCTCCAGTTGGGAAACGATGCATTATAACGGCTCCCAATCCGTATTTGGAAGCGTCGCCGGCAACAATGATCTCCTTGGAAGGGTCGAAATGGGTCAGCAGCAGGTCCGATTGGAGAATGGTTTTGAACCGGTCGAAAGATTGTTGACATTCTTCCGACCAAATCCATCGAGCGTCCTTCTTGAGCAGGTTGTCCATGGGCGATCTGAGCTCCTTCATTTGCTTGACAAACCGGCCGTAATATTTCACGGCGCCGAGGTAGGATCTGAGCTGCTGAACATCTTGAGGTGGGGGCATTTCAGAAATGGCTTCAGTCTTCACTGGATCGGGGCGGATGCCATCTTTGTTCACGATATGCCCGAGGAACTGGATCTCCGGCATTGCAAAACGGCACTTCTCGATCTTCAGGTGAAAACCATACTCACGTATTCGTTCCAGAACTGCTTGAAGAGACCTGTCGTGTTCTTCCCTGGTTCGGCCAGCAATGAGGATATCGTCCAGGTAGGGTTTGACTCCGGGAATACCAGCAACCATGCTGTCGATTATGCGCTGCAACGCTCCGGGCGCCGACTTGACTCCAGGTGGAAGACGGTTGTACTGGAAAAGTCCTCGATGAGTGTTCACCGTAAGTAGTTTCCTTGAACTTTCTTCGACCTCAACTTGCAGGTAGGCGTCTGACAAGTCGAGATGGGTGAAGTAACGGCAACCAGCGAAAATATGCGAAAATATCGTCTGGATGGGGCAACGGATGACGGTCGGACTGCAACGCTTCATTCAGGTCGGTGGAATAGTCTCCACAAATGCGAACCGAGATGTTGTCTGCTTTCCGTACGACGACTGTTGGTGCTGCCCAGTCAGAAAATTGAACAGGAGAAACTATGCCGTTGTCTTCGAGACGCTGGAGCTCCGCTTCTACTTTCGGTACTGCGGCGTAGGCTACAGGACGCTTCGGGCAGTAGATTGGACGTGCTTCTGGCTTGACGTAAAGCTTCACCTGCGCCTTGGTGCATCGGCCGAGGGTGCTTTGGAAAACTTCAGGAAACTGTCGCTTGAGCTGCTCCACGGAATCTCCTGGCCGTTGGGTGACTGAACTTACGAGGTTGTTGATCGGAATGGACCAGAGGTCGAACAGGTCCATGGTTTCGATGCCAAGCACGTTCAAATCGGGGTTATCAGCAACAAAAATTCTTCCTCTCTTGGTAGCGTCTCCGATCGTGATGTCCGTCCAGATTTCCGTGAGAAGCTTGAGACTATCACCGGATGCTGATACCGCTAGCTCTTCAGTGGCGAAAGCTGTTGGTCTTCCGATGATGTACCATGTCTGCTCCGAGATGACGGTAATGTCAGATGCGGAATCGTGTTGGAGCTGAATCTTGACGCCGTTGAGATGAACTGGAACGAATTTGCGCTTACTGCTGATGTTACGTACCATGTGGATGCTCCTGGACTTCAATTGTTCCTTCGGTTTTGTATTTGTGGGCTTCTTCGAGGTGGGGGGCTTGTCGCTGGAACAGTAACCTTCCTTGTGACCTTGACGTTTGCACTTCCCACAAGTGTGATCGATGAAAGGGCAGTCACGAATGTAGTGAAAATCACCACATTTCCAGCAGGGGGTTTTGGGAATCCTCTTCGAAGGCTTCTTTTGGTTTCGAGCGATGGCGTTGACACATCGGGTATCCTTGCTTTACACCATCTGCGTATCCTGCTTAAGATTCACCATCCGATGGCATTCTTCCACTACATTCTCCAACGTGACTTTGCTTGCCGTTCCTTCAGTTGCGGTCGCTATCTCGTCTGCTTCTAGCTTGGAAATCAATCTGGCACGGATGTCTGCGTCTCTCGGCGATTGGAGTCCACAGATGAATCGCAAAGCCTTGAATTGATCGCTTGAGAGCTTCGAGAGTTGGAAGGCTTCACAATGTTTGTTCACCATTGCCGCATATGAAGTGAAATCGTCCGCTTCGCTCTTGAAGTATTGGAGGCAGTGATACCGAGCGTGGAAAACGGATTTCTGCCTGCCGAAGAGCTTCTTGAGCTTGGATACCGTCTCGTCCAGCTTGTAGTCACGGGGATGCTTGGGAAGTATACTGTTGACGTATTTTTCGTGCACCGGACCGCTTAGCTTGCGAAGAAGTAGCCGGACCTTAGCCGCGTCGTCGAGGCGCCGTCCATCCTCTTTGAAAACGTCTTCATACCTTGCGTACCAGTCGTTGAAGAAGATGGGTCCATCCGGGTCGAAATCGAACTCTTGAATTCCGCTGGCCAGTGACTCAATGATTTTCTCGCTTCCGTCAGTCGTTCCGTTCGTCCGTTGAAGGGCAGAAATTTGTTGCTGCTGGTGGGAAATCAGTTGGGTCAGGTGCAGAATAGCGTTCTTGAGGTCGTCGTTGGACATCTTCAGGCTGGCTTGGTTGAAAAGAGCTTGAAAATAATGAGGGTTTTGCGAGGGTTTCTTTCTTCTCGTCGCCAACTGTTATGTTCTATCTTTATTGTTTGAAGGTTGGAAATAGAATGAATCTTAAATCTAGGCTTGCTGTCAGCATACCAAAGTCATGGCATGCTCTGCTACAGCATTTTTTCCTGCCGCATACTGTATGGTAAGGTTTCGAACCCGTGTTCTAAATCTGGCTACAATTATCCTCTCATTAATAGGTTCCCACTTCATGAGCGCAGCGTGGGCGTGAGCGCTGAGCAGGAAACCAACTCCACGGTGGCGAGGAGCGTGTTCACCTCATAGGCCAGAGTAAAGCAGAATTTGACCCGACGCAATCTGTGTTCTCCAAAGTTCGGCCAACGGACTTCGCTCAGTCCTAGGATCTCAAGCTCCATACGGCATGTCTCATTGGCTAGTTGTGCCAGTTTACCCTGCTGGGCTAGGGTTAATACATTCCAAGTTCCAATTCTTGAACGTTGTTTCGCGCTAAAAGTCGTTGCCGTCGAATCACTTCGTAATCTTTTATTTTCGGATTCTGTAACGGTTTTTTGGGTTTCGGAAACAGTAGGTTGTTGGCCTAAGGTCCCCTATTCACCGCGGTGGTGCTGCCACCTTAGGTATAGCTTCCGGTGGAGGATAATTTCATTTTCAGCCGCTGGATACCAAAATAGTCGCTGTTTGAGCCTCACCTCCTTGGTGAACAGACGCTCGAGATGTACCTCCTCAATCTAGCTGAAGTCAGAAGGACAACAGTGCCCAGACTGCACTACCAGCTAAGCTCACAACTCTTAGCTGGCGGTCTTTGTCATCGCTTGACCCGTGGAAGCATGAGGTAGGAAATTGTGAGGACCAGAGATATGTTTGACGCTCTCCTTTTCGACTCACCATTAGGCCGTTCCTATTTTTGCAAAATTTGGAAATGTTTAAAGTTCAATATTTCAAAACAATTGTTTTAGCTAAAACCATCATGCCATAATTTGAAGTCCGTATCTCAAGGCTAAGTGGTCCCCTACGGAGTTCTCAAAAATTGTATGGGGTCACAGAAATCATGAAATTTTTTCGACGAAAAAAATACCCTATTCTACTACAGTCGGTGATTTTAGAACCCTAAAGGCCCAAAAATGTGCTCAGAATTGCAATATCTCTTTTAGTTTCTGGATTATCGGTCAAAATCTGGCAGATTTTCTAAGAGATCTCATGAAAATGGTCAAAATGCTCATTTTTAGGTAGTTTTTCGTCAATATCTCAGAAACGAAAAGAGATATTGCAATTTTGAGCACATTTTTGGCCCATTAGGGTCCCACTAGGGTCATCGATTGTAGTAGAATAGGGTATTTTTTTCGTTGAAAACAATGCATGATTTTTGTGACCCCATACAATTTTTGAGAATCTTAGGCCCCGTGGGGGACCACTTAGTCTTGAGATACGGACTTCAAATTTTTGCATGATGGTTTTTTAGCTCAAACGATCGTTTTGCAAAATTGAACTTTTAACATTTACAAATTTTGCAAAAAATAGGGACGGCCTACTCACCATTTTGCAGCCCTGAAGCGCTCCTGGAACCCTTTAAACACCACTGTGATCCTCAATTACTCCACGAAACCACATGAAATTGTGGAAAGCCTCAAAGCTCCCTGAAAGTTTTCTGGAATCCCACTAAAACTCTTCTGGAACGTCTCAAATCTCTTCAGCCCTTTGAGACCGGAGAGGCTATATATGACCCCGGCGATTATACCGAATATAACAAACGTGTTCGAGGCAAGCGAGGTTGCGGCAGCACAGGAGAAACAATCCGGCTCATAGAGGTTAAAACTCCTAATTACTGAAACCGTCTTTAAACTCCTGGAGTCCAGGAAAACCCCTGAGAATCTCGACTCCTTAGGATCCCAGAAAACTTCTTGAAATTCTAACTTGAATCAATGGCCTTATGGCAGCTACATTTCCCTACACTTGTATGGTATTTCGTGAAGATAACTTCAATAAAGACTTCAACGGAATTTCAGGGATCTCATGGGACTTCAGGGCATCAAGAGACTGCCACTGCAGAGATGGGGGCACCAGCACCATTCTGAAGCAATCATAAAGTGACCCTAAAATCCCTTGAAATGCCCCTGAAATCTGCCAGTATTTCTATAGAGTTCCCACGAAACCACATGAAACACTCTTGAATCCTTTGATGAACTCTGGAACCCCCTGTTAGAACTCTGTTAGAACCGTCGAAACCATTGCAAACCTCCTGTAACCCATTGAAACGCGCCTGAACCGTCTAAAACTTGACTGTAATCTCTTAGAATTTCCTGAAACTTCCTGAAGCTTTCTGGAATCTGCATGGAGCCCACCAAATTCCACTGAAACCCTCTGTAACTCATTGAAACGCCACCGAAACTGCCAGAAATGTTCTCGTGAAAAGCCTTCAAACCTCCCAACTTCCTTAATCCCCTTGAAGCCTTTTGGAACCTCGTGGAACGTCCCCGAAAGACACCTGAAACTCCAAAGAAATCACCAATAAACATCCGTAGAGTAGCCTGAAAGCATCTGTAACCTATTGTAAAACGCACTTAAACGCGCCTGATATTCTCTAAAATCTAAGTTTGACCGCTTTTAACTCCATGAAACCAGCTGAAACCTCCCACCCCACTAAATCCCACTGAAATCCTTTTTAACTGAAGGTCCCCAAACACCCTAATTTTCTTCTTAAGCCATCTAAATCCGGCGAACAACCCTGGAGGCTTCCTGAAATGCTCTTAAAACCTTCTAGTTCACCTTCTAGCTACCTATAACGAGCTGCTCAGCTCTAAAAGTACTATTTTATCCGAACTTCTGGTTACTTGGGCTATTATCTACACCTACAACGTGTACACATACTTAGCTTGCAATATTTGAGCGCGTTCACGTAATCGCGTAACATCACCGCGGACAAGAACTGCACACATGTGGGGGAAAATAGAGCAAAATCGAGTGTATAAATAGTTATCGTGATATCGATATCCAAATAAAATATGCAAATTCTCAATCCATACTACATACCTCGGCGAGTAGTTCGGTCGGGGCCGAGATGCTTTCGTCCGCATCGGTGTACTCGGAAAGGCTCTGGCTGAGGTCATCGTTCGAGGGTGATTGAATGATGAGGGTTTCGTTGGCTGCTACCAGTGTGCTCGCGGTCTTCGACGGCGTCGTCGTCGTTCCGACGATAGTTGTGCTGCTGGGCGACACTTGGTCTAGGACTGTTGCCGTTGGTAGTGATGCCGTCGATGAAGGCGAGGAAGGATGGGTCAACAGCGTGTTGCCGTTGGCTTCGTCCAGGTACGTCTAGGTGGGGCGAAATTTATGGACGTGCGATTAGATTACGGTGGTTAATTGAATGTGGAACTGGGTGTGGGTGGATATTTGCAGAGTGACATGGATAGGTCTTGTAGAATTACTAACTCTTAAGTAATTACTATCTTAACGATCAGGTGATTCTTGACCACATAAATATTGTATGAATGTGAATACAACAACCACATTGAAACAAAGCAGAAACATATCGTTGAACGGTATATACAATCCAAACAAACGCCATGCAAAGAGCAAACAAACCTGGGATATCATTTTGAATTTCTTCAGGGACACCTTTAGTAATTTCTTCAGGTATTTATCTAGGGATTCCTTCGTGAATTCCTCCATGGACGTCTTGCGGGGTTCCGATAGTGATTGTTTCAAGAAATGCATCAGGAATTCCCCTCACAATTCCTTCAAAATTCTCAAAGAAACTTCGAAAAAGATGCTTCGAAGAATTTCTCCTGCGATATCTTTAGAGATTCATTCAGTGATTGTTCCAATGTTTTTTTTTCAAGGATTCTTTCAGGAATTTTACCAGCGATTGTTTTAGATCGTTTCAGAGATTTTTTTTAGGAATTTCTCCATATTCTCTCCATATCTTCAAGAATTCAAACTGGAATCATTCGAAGCATTTCTGAAGAATCCAGTACTACTTTCAGAAAATTTTACCAGATATTATTCAAAAATTAAACTAGGTATTCCATCAAAATATTCTATGAAAGTCCTCTATGAGTTTATCCAACGATTTCTTTTAATATTTCATCCAAAAATTACTGCAGACATGAATTCCTTCATATCATTTTTCCAGGGTTTCCTACAGAAATTCTTCTAGGATTTCTATTTGAAATCTCTTCTGGGATTTCCTAAGGGAGTCCTCCTGCAATTTTTTTTTTCAGGGATTCCTCCAAGGATTCTCTCAGGAATTCCTTCTGGGATTTTTTCAGGAACAGCTCCAGGGATTATTTTAAAAATTCCTCCTGGAACTCTTCTTCAGATTCCACCAGGAATTCTTCCAAGAATTTCTCCAGGTATTCACAGGTATTCATCCTGGAATTGTTTAAGCATTCCCTTAGAAATTCCCTTTGAGATTACTTCCGGGATTCCACCTGGGATTTATTCAGGAGCTTCCTGGGATTAAATCAAAAATTCCTGCAAAAATTCCCCCAGGAACTCCTCTAGGGATTCCACCGGGAAGTCCTGCAGATATTGATCCAGGAATTCCTCTACAGATTCCTCCAGGAATTCCTCAGGGGAATTCCTCCAACAATTGTTCCAGGGATTCCTCCTGAAATTGCACCAGTAATTCTGCAAGGAATTCATCCAGGATTTTTACCTCCAGGGAATCCTCTTGGCATTCCTCCTAGCATTCTTTCAGGAACTCCTTCCTTCATTCCGTCAGAAATCCTCTAGAAATTCTTCCAGGTATTTTCCCAGATCCACGCCTTTTTGTAGGAATTCCTCCAGGAATGCCTGTAAGAATTCCTTCAGGCTCCAGGAATTCCTTCAGGGATTTTTCCATGAATTCTTCCAAGAATTCCTACGAAATTCCCTCCAGGAATTCCTTTAGGAATTCCTCAAAATATTCCACCAATAACTCATCCAGCAATTCCTCCAGGAACTCTTTCAGAAAATCCTCCAGGAATTTCTACAGGGATTTGTCCTGGAATTTCTCCAGTGATTCTTCAAGAAATTCCTCCAAGGATTGCTATAAAAATTCCTCCCGGGAGTCCTCCAGGAACCCCTCCAGGCATTCTTTTAGGCTTTCCTTTGGGCATTCCTGTAGGGGTTCACCCAGCTATTCCTTCAAGATTTCCTTCAGGAATTCTTTCAGAAATTCTTCCTGGAATTCCTTCAGAAATTCTTCCAGGAATTACTCCAGGCATTCCTCCAGAAAGTTTTTCAAAAAATCCTCCAGGAATTCTTTTAGGATTTTTTCCATGCATTCCTTAAGGGACTCTTTCAGAAATTCCTCCAGGGATTCCTCCAGGGATTCCTCTATGGATTTCTCCTGGGATTTCTTGAGGAGTTCCTCTTGGAATTCTTTCAGGGATTCCTCCAAGCATTCCTTAAGGAATTTCTCCAGGTACTGCTCTAGAAATTTCTCCAGCCATTATCCCAGGAAGTCTTCAAGGAATTCCTTCAGGAATTCTTCAAGTAGTTTCTCCAGGAATTCCTTCAAGAGTTCATCCAGGAGTTTCAAGGGATTCTTCCTAAAATTCCTTTAGGGATTCCTCCAGGTTCCACGGAGTTCCTCCAGGGTTGTCTCTAGGAATTCCACCCAGAATTTCTCTGGGAATTCCTGCAGAGATTTCTCCAAGAATTCCTCCAGGCATTGCTTTTGAGATTCCTCCTGGAATCGCTCTATTGATTTCTCAAGCAATTAGTCCAGGGAGTCTTCAGGAGTTCCTCAAAAGAGCTCTCCACGAATTCATTCAAGGATTCCTTCTATAACTCCTCCAGGCATTCCTTCAGGGAATCTTTCAAAAATTTCTCCAGGGGTTTCCCAGATAGTTTTTTTGTGATTGCTTTGGAAATTCTTCCAGGGATTACTCCAGCAATTCCTCTTGTGATTCCTTTAGGAATTCCTCTTGGGATCTTGGGAACTTATTCAGGAGTTCCTCCAAAAATTTCAAAAATCCTTCCATCACCTTTTCAGGGATGCACACAAGATTCTCTCCAGGAATACCTGCGGGTTTTTTTATTACTTCAAGGTCTTTTAGAGCAACTTCCTCTGCGATTTGCATCGCCGAAGTAACAATTCGATGACCAATTAGTATTAAAGAGGTTTAGAAAACCGTCATAAAACCTCATACCTTTCATTTTGGTTTTATGATGGTTCTGAGAGCCTCGTCTAGTCTATTGTACTAAAAAATGCTACCTGGGGTGGAAATCTAATTTCACCGAAAAAAAATCAACAAACAAGAAATATATAATTTGACAGGAGATCGCGAAGCGATGGAAGAGCTGTGCCGCGCTAAGGACACACGAAAGTTCTACGAGAAGCTGAACCGCTCGCGCAGAGGCTTTGTGCCACAAGCCGACATGTGCCGAGATAATGACGGGAATATTCTCAAGAGCGAGCGTGAGGTGGTCAAGAGGGGGTGGCAGCATTACGATGAGCACCTCAATGGCGACGTTGCAAGCACCGAAGGCGGCGTGGTAACAGATCTAGGAGTACGCGCGCAGAACGAAAGACTTCCGGCCCCTGACCTCCAAGAGATTGAGGAGGAGGTTGGCCGGTTGAAAAACAACAAAGCCGCTGGAGCAGATCAACTACCAAGCGAGCTTCTAAAATACGGTGGAGAAGCCCTGGGTCATTACCAAGATTTGGGAGGAGGAAGTATTACCGGAGGAATGGATGGAAGATATCGTGTGTCCCATCTGCAAAAAAAAGCGACAAGTTGCAATGTGGGAACTATCGCGCGATCACACTACTGAACGCTGCCTACAAGATACTCTCTCAAATTTCATGCCGCCGTCTACCACCGATTGCAAGAGAGTTCATGGAGCAATATCATGCTGGAATCATGGGTGAACGCGCTACAACGGACCAGATGTTCACCATCCGTCGGGTGTTGCAGGAATGCCGCGAATACAACGTGCCCACACATCACTTCACAGATCGAAAAAAGAGTGTAAAATTCTGTGACATCTGATGCACATGTTTGGAGCGTGTGATATCACCCAAGTTTACATGACATGTCATGTAAAAGTCATAAAATATCATGTAAACTTTCATTATATGTCATGTAATTCCGCATGACTCTGAGATTTTACATGACATATAACACAAATTTACATGATATATCATGTAAACCATCATAACACTAAGTTTACATGACTAAAATGAAGTCTACATGACGTATAAATGTCATTATTTCTATCTGTGTTGTTCATCGATTTTTAATCAGCGTATATTGCGATCGATCGAATACGCATGAACTGAAGGAGTTTAATATGGAGTTTAATCAGCCAGCCTCTTGAGCAATTTGAAAGCTGATTAACGAAAATATGAGCTATCATTATCATTATCATTATCGTAATTATTTTGTTCGTTTTCATTCGTTTTCGTTTATTTTCTTGATCATTTGTTACATAAGGAAATTTTCCGATTGTTAGATACCCCCCTCCCTCCATTTATAATTTTTTTGTGTGGCAAGGGCACGTAAGATTTCTCAAACTATCATGCTCCCATAAAAACGTACGTAATTAATGGATGGTCCCCAACGTATAATCAATAATGCATGCTAAGATACTCATGTTTACCACAAGAGTGCGAACTTGTAGCAATCATTCATTACATGACACTAAAATCTTATTTGAATCCACTTTATTGATATATTACATTCATTTGGTGCTTTTCCCTATCATACAGTATGCTATACTACATGGCGACCGTGACGAGTTACCTTGACAGTTTTATACATGGAATCCTTGCATCAAGAGATGCATTGAAAATGAGGATAGATCAGATCCCTCAAGCTCGGACATAAGACCGAATCACGCCTTCCTTCTCACTCGCTTATGCTGAACTTAATTCAATTCAAACAGCCAACTCTTGTCAATCTATTAGGACGTCAGTGAGTCACTGACTGGTTAAGTAAACATGTCATGGTCGCCATGTGATATGACTTGCCGTACGATATGCAATCACTAGCAATGGTAGGAAAATCGCCGATTTCGATACGCTATCTGCAGTACAAGTCAGCATGTATCTGTGTTACAGGAAACTTGCGTTTACTGGCATATATCGCAGCGCTATTGGACATTATCTGGGACAGTGTAATTATAGCTGTGGAGGGTGTCTTGCAAAAAAAAAAAAATCAACTCTACCGAAGGTAAGCTTATCGTTGATCATCATCCCCTAAAGTTTGACGGAGCGCTTCGAAGTGATAGTGCAATCGCCTACACTGATCACCGCCTACTGATCCAACTTTCGGTTGTTCACAACTCCCACCTCAATTTTGTGGTGAGCCAATTCCAGTTCCTTGGAGCTCATCCACTCGCCCACAACTGCGAACGAGTGGGCTGCAGTCAATTCCATCATTCACCGTAGGCCTTCAGCGAAATTTCTTCGGCGAAACCGACGATCGCCACTCTCGCCGGG
>NC_085136.1:66715255-66790255 GCF_035046485.1 Aedes albopictus | reverse complement strand
ATTCAGAAATATTTATAAAGAATTTCTACGAAAATTCCTTAAAAAATATCTGAAGAATTTATTTCTGGAATCTTTGTAAATGTTTTGTAATGCGTTCCACCAAGAATTTCCCGGAATGTTTCTCCAGGTATTTCCCGTGGAAGTTCTTAAGAAACTTCCTCTAGGATGTAAAAAGAGAAATTCGGGTTAGGTACTGTTCCTTTCAATTCCACTTAGAATTTGCATTCCTTGACAGTTACGTATTTCGACGTCAACTGTAAGCTCGTCTTCAGTGTCTCGTACTTGACTCGACTGGACTTGATTGGAGTCGAGTCAAGTACGAGATACCGAAGACGACCTTACAGTTGAGGTCGAAATACGTATCTGTCAAAGGATGCAAATTCTTAGTGGAATTAAAAGGAACAGTACTTAACCCGATTATCTTTTTACTTACCACTAACTTTACTACCTCTAACTTTTTCTTTAAGAATTTCCTGCTTTGATTTCTTCAGAAATTCGTATGTGAAGAAATATTTATTTCCAGAGATTTCTTCAAAAATTTTAAAATTGAGAAGTTACTTCAGGAGTTTCCCAGAAAAAATGAAAATTCTGAAATTCTTCAAGTAAATTATTCACAAATCCTAAAGGGATTTATCCGGAAACTCTTCCCAGGGTTCTCCAAGATTTTTTTTGAGAAATTCGTTCAGTGATTCCTGCAGAAACTCCTTCATGTTTTTTTAGAAAAAATAGAAAAAAAAAATCTTGATAAACTTCTGGAGTAACTCTATCAATGAAAGAATTCTTGAGAAATTTCTGCAGTGATTCCTGGATAATCCGTGGAGGAATTTCTGGAGAAATCTCTTAAAAAATGCAGACATTGCAGACAAAGTTACTTGCGGATTTTTCAAGAAATCTTTCATTGAATTTCTAGAGATTCCCTGGAGGATTTTCTGAAGGGATCTTTGGAAGAACTGCTGGAGGTACCTCTGAAAGATTGATCGAAAAAAAAATCTCGCGCAGTTTATGAAAAGATTTCTTGGAAGAATTCTTTAGAGAAACAATAAAGAAATTAAAAGAAAAATGGAGATCCCTCTACAAATATTCTTTGAAGCATTTCTTGAAAAAATCTTTGAAAAATGCCTATTAGTTGAAGTTCTGCAGCAGTTGTTAAGAGAATCTTTTGAAAAAAGGAAAAAAAAATCTGAAGAAAGGTCTGAACAAATCCAAAGCAATGCCTGGGGGAATACTTCAAGGAACTATTGGATACTCCTGTAGGAACTTTCCAGAAAAATCTTTTGAGAATTTCTAGAGGAATTTCCAAAAAAAACCTTGAAAAAATGGAGCAATTCTTTGGGTGAAAATTTAAACAATAATTTCTGGAATGGTTCTTGAAGTTTATTTTTCATTATCTTTCTATTTTTGTGTATTTTAAATTTTGCTAGTATATACAAACTGGAAGTTTCTGAATTTCTGACAGAATCTCTGAATTTTTGTTGAAGAAAAAAACTCCTGGAAAAAATTTGGAGGATTTTTTCCAAAAATATTGAAAAAAAAAATATTAAGAAATACAAGCATAACTTACACACTTATTTCTGAATTGCCTGTTCGGTACTTTTTTGACGAGATTATAACAGCAGTACGATCTCGGTAGTTTCGGTAATCGATTTTACTGAGGTTCAGTAAAACAACTGTCAAAATCGTATGGAAAAGGTAAACAATGCATTTTTGCTGAACGAGCTCGGTGCTCAGCAGTTTTAATCTCGTCAAAAAATTACCGAACTCGGTAATAAAAATTAAGTGTGTATGTAGGAATTCCTGAAGGAATTTTCTCTTTAATCCTTTAAAGAATCCCATGAGGATTTTCGAAAGAAATTTCTGTGAACCAGTTTAAGGATATTTTTTGAGAAACTCCCAGGAAAGTCCCAGGGAAAATTCCTGGAAGATTCCCTGGAGAAATAGTTACAAAAATTCGGCGGCGTTAAAGTTCAGAATTATCAAGAATATACATAATCATTTCACTATGCAAAATCATAACGTTCTGCTATTTACACCATTTAGTGAAAACTTACTGCAAATAGAAATGGTCGAGCACAATTCGGGACACAAACATACAGATTTCTTACGGGGTCTGACTGCACGCAAATAAAACCGTTCCAATAATCAGGAACAAAAAGTCACGAAAAACAGAATGCATTGCTTGTTCAAATATGTGATTTATTTCCCGTTAACGTGACCACAACATCCAGCTTCCGTGATCAATTATCGTTTTTTCAGGAACGCAGTTCATGCCTGCTCAATCAAACTTACTACTTCATAACGCTTTTCAGAAATGCGAACCAATATCACGATATTGAGATACTCTACAACTATATTCGTGATTTGGTTCCTAAGCGGGTGAACTACCTTCATGCATGCTGTCAAGATTGATAACGCATAAACAAACATCCAGCCGGTAGCCAGCGCCCCGTGTGTGTCGCGAATATTTACTTCTGTCGAGTATACATATTTCTCTTGTCGACTAGTAATAATTTAACAACTAAATGAAATGAGTTAAATAATTGTTGTTGCAGAAATAAAGGTAGTGAGTGAATCTTCCATCGCAATTAAAATAATTAGGTGTGTTCTTGTGGACGACTGCTCTTCAGCTGCTGATGTGTTGCTGAAGATATGCGGGTGAAAGCATTGCCCCGGATAATCGTTGATAATTAGTTCAGAATCTGACCATGTTAAGGACATATATGAGTGAATCAAAAGATGGCCGTCACAATGGCTGCCTTGAAAATACCGAAAGCACGGATCTCGCCATCCAAGCAACAAACAGAGGTGAAAAAGCAATGAGTACTCTTGCTCACTCGTGATAAACATTGAGTAGCATTTTCGTTTCCGAACATTTTGTAGATGACGAGATCGGTGCTCTCAAAAACGCGAGTCAAAATTGCACCTGGACGCGCTCCTATTTCACCTTAAGTGCAGTGTATTTAGTGATGAATGTCCATGGTCTTCGCCAATCATTAGCTTGACTTAATGTAAGTAAATGTTTAAAATAAAAGTGTTGACAAAAATGGACATGACATTCTCTTGCCAAAGACAGACCATGAAATAAATTACCATATCCGTGATCAAAATCACGGTTACCAAAGGTAATCGTAAACAAAGTTCCTACTTCTGGGAACAACGTTCTCTCGTTTACGTGAACAGATTGATTGTTGATGGAACTGAAATCACGTTCCTAGGATTTTTGTGATGGGTGCTGCTCGATTTTGCAGGCGTTACGCACTGCTTGCGGAACATAGTTCTTGTCGATTCCCGAATCCATGATTTTAATTCATGGTGTATTTTTGTAAACCTTGTTCCAGCTGGTTCACAAATTCGTGACTAGAGTTTGACGTTTTCCAGAACTGTTTTCTTAGCGTGTGGATTTACGGAAACTTGGTGTTTTTTGGCTTTCAGTCACAGTTTCAAAATACAGACAAATACAGATTTTCTAAAATCCTGATACAGATATTTGGAAAAATCATCTGGCATCCCTGCTCCCTGCGCCGTAGAGCTAGTGCTGCGATTGTCTCTCGCACAGTTACGAAAGCTCTCACTCATACGTCTCTTGTCTCTCGGCAAAACGGGAGACGAGCACTTGTGATTGTGTGAAGCACACGCTTTTTTCGCACCGCACGGTGCATGCCGCCAATCCCTAGGCAAGCCCGCCGGCCTACTGGTGGATTCAAGCGATAGGGCACTGCACTGTTTTGATTTTGTATGGGATTTTGACATTTCCTGGCCTTGTTGTTTACTAAATCTCAATGAGAGCGAAAGAGAGGGTGAGAGTTTCGTGCAGAGCCCTATTGCGGACGTACGCCTACGCCGCGTCTGTCCACGGGCTAGGCAGCGGATGCAGCGAGCACGACTGAGGAAGAGTGAAACGAACGCTGCCAAAGTCGCGCTGAAGACCAGCAAAAAGGCCTGCTTTAAGAATCTCTGTCAGAAAGCTGATGCGATTTCGTGAGGTGATGCCTACAGGATCGTGATGGCCAAGACGAGACGTGTAATGGCTCCTACAGAGCAATCTTCAGAGATGTTGGAGGGGATCATCGAGGGGCTTTTTCCGCGTCATGCATGATCCTAGTCCTTGACCTCCTTTCGTAGGACAGCCAGGGACTAGGGCTGGTGATAAGGAGAGGGTCACCAATGAGGAACTTGCGGGGATAGGAAGGCCCTTATTAAGGCCCAGGTCCGGACGAGTTCCAAACTTAGCCTTTAACCGAAGGCGGCTAATAACAATACAGACAGCTTCCACCCTGTTGCGGGCGACATGATTGAAACGCCCTCAACGATTCACCTACCTTACCTTGTTGGCTACAAAGTAACTTTACTCCAATGCCGAGCGTATAGTAGAGCACCATCTTCGTCGGTCTTGGGCGATGTTCCTCCAGTTTCCCCGAACGTGTAGGGATCGTAGATCTTCTTCAACCGCGTGCAGCCAGCGAGTTCGCGGCCGCCCACGAAGTCGCCTACCTCTACCGGGTTCTCTGCTGAATATTGTTTTCGCTATTCTTTCTTCCGACATTCGCACTACGTGTCCAGCCCACTGAAGTCTGCCGTATTTTATACGTTTGACAATATTCGCATCTTCGTACACTTGGTACAACTCGTGATTCATGCGTCTGCGCCACCCTCCATTTTCTTGTTTCCCACCGAGAATTGTCCGCAGCACTTTGCGCTCAAAAACTCCAAAAGCTTTTCGGTCTACCTCCTTTAACGTCCACGCTTCGTGACCGTAGAGGGCAACCGGAAGAATCAGCGTCTTATACAGAGCGAATTTTGTTTGCGTTTGCAAGTTACGGGACCTAAGCTGGCTACGCAATCCGTAAAATGCCCTATTCGCAGCTGCAATACGCCTTTTCACTTCACGGGAAACGTCATTGTCACATGTCACAAGTGTTCCAAGATAAACAAATTCTTCAACAACTTCAAACACTTCCCCATCAATCACTACCTCAGCACTAACACCACTAGGCCTGCTTCTGTCTCTACCCGCTATCATGTACTTCGTCTTGGTAGAGTTAATCGTCAAGCCTATCCTCGCTGTCTCTCTCTTCAGAGGAGCATAAGCTTCCTCCACTGCCCTACGATCGATGCCGATGAGATCAATATAGTCCGCAAAACCGAGGAGCATGTGCGACCGTGTGATGATAGAGCCATTCCTCTGCACGCCTGACCTCCTAATCGCTCCTTCGAGTGCAATGTTGAACAATGAATTTGAAAGAGCATCCCCCTGCTTCAATCCATCCAAGGTCACAAACGACGTAGACACTTCGTCCGCGATCCGAATACTTGATTTTGATCCATCCAGCGTTGCGCGTATCAGCCTAATTAGTTTCGCCGGAAAACCATGTTCTGACATTATCTGCCAAAGCTCATTTTTTTTTCACTGAATCGTACGCTGCTTTAAAATCAATGAACAGATGGTGAGTCTGCAAGTTATATTCCCGAAATTTATCTAGGATCATCCGCAGGGTAAACATTTGATCCGTCGTTGATCGGCCCTCACGAAAACCAGCCTGGTATTCGCCGACGAAGGACTCCTCAAGAGGTCGCAGTCTGTTGAACAGGACACGCGACAGTATCTTATACGCCGAATTTAAAAGGGTAATCCCTCTGTAATTGGCACACTCCAGTCTGTGCCCTTTCTTGTAGATTGGGCATATGAGGCCATCCAACCAACTAGTGGGCAATTCTTCATCCTCCCAAATCTTTATAATAATCTGATGGATTGATTGATGTAGCTGCTCGCTTTCGTGCTTAAGAAGTTCTACCGGGATCTCGTCCTTCCCAGCAGCCTTGCTGTTTTTCAGCTCCTTAAGGGCCTTTTTAACCTCATCCAGTGTTGGTGGTTCCACTGCTTGACTATCATCCATTATGTTAATCCTGTTCCTGGGTGCTCCTTCGCTGCTACCATTCAACAAATCTTCGAAGTGCTCCTTCCACCTGGCTGCCACCATTGTTTTGTCTGTCAGCAAATTTCCTTCCCGGTCATTGCACATGGCGGGCACTGGCGCAGTCTTGTGCCTCGCGCCATTGACAGTTGCATAAAATCTCCGCATATCGTTCCTGTCCATACTTTCCTGCGCTTCAGCAATAACACTCTCTTCGTGTTGCCGTTTTTTCTGCGGTGGATTCGTTTCTCTTCTGCTCTTGCAACCCTGTACCGCTCTCTGTTCTGCCGGGTACCGGCCACTAGCATTCAACTTCTGGCGGCATTCTTTTCGTTCGTCGCTCGTTGGCAGTCCTCGTCAAACCAACCATTATGTTGGCGTCGCTGAGCGGTACCAATCACCTCTTGCGCTGTTGTTGTCACTGCTTCGTGGATACTTCCCCACAAGCTGTTGACATCTCCAGATCCGTTGGTCTCTCCTATCCTCTCGTCTAGCTTCTGATGGTACTGTGCAGCAACCCCTTCGGCTGATAAGCGCTGGATATTGAAACGCATCGTTCTGTTGTTTCTTGAACTCGTGACGCTGGATAATCGCGCCCGAATTTTAGCGGCTACAAGATAATGATCCGAGTCGATGTTCGGGCCTCTGTAGGACCTCACATCTATGACGTCCGAATGAATCAATCCGATTACTCTACTATTGCTTTTCTGGGTTTTTGAAGGTTTTCAGCAGGCTACCTTACCGGGGCCGCGCTGCCTACATTGCGTTGAAGGGGCTGCCTTCTTAGGTATAGCTGACGCAATACAGCATTTCATACTCAACCGCTGGATGCCAGAACAGACGCTGTTTGAGCCGCACCTCCTTGGTGAACAGACGCTCGGATCGTACCTCCTCAATCTAGCTGAAGTCAGAAGGACAACAGTGCCCAGGCTGCACTACCAGCTAAGCACACAACTCTCAGCTGGCGGTCTTTGTCATCGTTTGACCCGTGGAAGCATGAGGTAGGAACTTGTGAGGACCAGAGCTATGTTGGACGCTCTCCTTATCGACTCACCGTTTTGCAGCCCAACAATTCACAGAAACTTTAAAACATGATTGTGTGCGTGTACATGCGAATATGTACAGGGAAATGGTAGCATCGCATGCACACTCATTGGTGTTGTTCGCTAAAGTCGTTCGTGGCGCTAGTGTACTTGTAGCTCCCAAGGTATATGGAGCAAGAGGGTAGATGTCTGTCTTGTTATTAGCCGTCTTCGCTCAAACGTAGCTATTGAAGAGGCTCCCGAGGTGTTCAGGTCTGCTATGCAGAAATGCCTGAACGAGGGAGATTTCCCAGAGGTTTGGAAGTCGCAAAGCTTGGTTCTATTGCCAAAGACAAAGAAACTACCCGGCGACCCAACGGCATATAGACCAATATACTTAATCGATACGGCGGAGAAGGTGCTCGAAAAGATCATTCTCTACAGAATGTTGAGGCATACCGAGGGTGTAAATGGTCTCTCGAGCAACCAATTCGGCTTCCGAAAGGAGAGCTCGACCGTAGACGCTATCCTGTCGGTTAAAAAAACAACCGAGATAGCGCTCCAGCGTAAGAGAAGGGTGCAGTAGTGACTCAGGATGTAAGGAACGCGTTTGATAGTGCCAGTTGGGCGGCTATTGTCGATGCGCTCGTGCATCTGGCCATTTTTGGAGACCCGGGTACCTGTACAAGATTCTCGAAAGTTACTTCCAGAATCAAGTATTTGTTTTCGTCACAGAGGTGGGTCCGAAGTGCTTTCACATAACTTCAGGAGTCCCGCAAGGTTCCATCCATGTGCCTGAGGATTGCGACCGCGTACCGTACCGTGCACACGATGCGCTCTGCGTCATCACTGGTATGGTGACCATCGGTATCCTTATCAGAGAGGACATGGAGTGCTAAAAAATGCGCGGCATAAGACACATTTGTAAAAAAGTGTTCTGATTAACTCGTCACTCCACCGACAAAGATATTCAATCTCTCTTTCGAACAATGCGCCTTTCCCAAGCTATGGAACGAGATAAACTTTACAGAGAAAACTACTATCGAAACTACCGTGGAAACCCTGAAAGGCTTTTAAATGCATTGAAACCTCTTTGAAACTCCATTGAAGGCTTACTTAATATCTAATCAATTCCCGGAAACCCCTTCGGAACCATCCTAAAAGCCCCTGAAAAGCCTTGATACGCTTTGAAACTGCTCTGAAACATCCATGAACCCCCCTTAGAAGCTTCAAGGAACTCCCGGACACCCAATTGAAGCCCTTCTGAAACTCCCATGGAAATTGAAGATGAAAATTCGACAAATTTGTAACAAATTGACCAATCCAAATTCCTGTGTGGTAGTGGTTTGTGTTCAGATTTCCCGTGTTAATCTATCTGTAATAACTTTGTAAACATCTTTTGTTCTCACGTATATGGATAGGCTTGCATTAGGTTTCGTGAGACATTTTATGGACAACTCAATATTCAAAAATTCAACCCTCCAGAAACTTTTCTTGGAGATTCCTGAAACTCTTGAAGTATTATTCTGAAACTCTGGCGAGAATACTGGAAAGATACTGATGAGAAGTTTCAAAAAAACGAAGTTTTAAAGGAAACTCCGTACTACGGAGTCCGTAGACATTAACTGAAAACTCAGGAGATTCTTCGGAAACTTTTCTAGCAGCTCTGAAGAAATTTTCTGGTTATTCCATAGATCCATCTGAAACTCCAAAGAAGTTCTCCAGAAATTTCTAAATGATTCTCCGGAAAGATTCTCCAGGTACTCTGGGGGAGATTCGTCATCAATTCCAGAGAAATTGTCCAGCAACAGAGCTCCCAGAACTATGAACAGGTGCTACTACAGTTCTGAAGAGATTTCTCAGAAACTTCGGAAAGAACTGAACTGAACTAATTCTGTACAAACCTCCTACAAAATTGTGCAAAAAATCTAGAGATTTCGTGGAACTTCCGGAGAGATTCACTGGGAATTCCTGAGAAATTGCTCCACAGGCATTGTCCTGAAACTCCGTACACATACTCCGGACACTCAAAAAACAAAATCTAGAAAAACTCTCCAGAGAGATTATCCAGCAACTTCGGAATTTCCGGAGAGAATCTACGGAAATACTCTGGGTGCTGTCAAGAGACTCTGTGCAAAATCAGATTTGACAATTAAACACTAATATCTCCAGTGAACGATTCTGTGAAAAGTTTATGAAAAATCTCCGGATAGGATCTCCGAAATCCCCGGAGTTTTTTATCGGAATCTTCGTGGATTCTCTTTATTGTTGATATTTTTCGGTGAACAAATAAAACAATTTCGTTTTTATTTTTTGCGTGACGTTTCGGCCTAATCACATTTCGGCCATCTTCAGACGCAATTTGATCGCCGCAGCTGAGTGGTACGTGATCTCCCAGCTGGATAGGAGGTAGCATCAGCTGCAACGATCAAATTGCGTCTGAAGATGGCTGAAATGTGATTAGGCCGAAACGTCACGCAAAAAAACGATAATGTTTTATTTGTTCACCGAAAAATATCAACAATAAAGAGATATATCTTTTCGAAAATGTGCTCTTTGTGGACGAAAAAACATCAACCTTGATGGTCCAGATGACAAACGCTGCATGATGGCTAAAGCCTGGCTAACATAGAGCTTTTCGAGTGACGAGCATGTGCTCAGAATGTAAATCTCATAGAAAAGTTGTTCTTTTCTTGTTCGTCGCGTTTATTTATAAGAACGCAAACATCTGGACAACGTGAACATGCTAAAATTCGTGAATGCTGAGAGGGAGCAAATAGAGTCTTGTACTTATTTAAGTAATTCAAAATAATGTCAAGTGTACTCCCTACTAAGATCTCAAACATGTGCTTGAAATTGTTTTTTTTTTTGTTGAAAAGTAAATACAGGGGATAGACAACATGATCAGGACAGGTAAAATTTACACTTTTCAAAAAAAAAAATAGTGGAAACGCTATAACTTTTTGAAAAATGCATCAAAAAATTTAAAAAAAATACTGGAAGCTGATCAACTAGTCGTGTATCAATGGCCAAAATTTTGGAAAGATTGGGCTATTCTGCATGAAGTTAGAAAGATTCTAGAAAAAGTCATAATTATCCGATAGCCAACTTTGAACTGTTATATCTCCGGATTCAATGAACCAAATGCAATGAAATTTTGAGCGTTCATTACTTATATAATTAGCTTTCAAAAACTTTTGAACCTAAAATTGTTAACACGGGAGAAAATTATAGCGTTTAGATTATTTTTCTGATAGGGTATGTGTTCCATCATTAACCCTCTAATACCCAATCCCGCCTTTAGACGGGGTATAGTTTGAGCATTTTTGTATTTTTTCTTGCCCGGACAATCAAAACTTTTATATTTTTGGCTGATATTTAGGACTGTTCTGTATATCTCACAATGGTATTTGGTGTCTTTTAAAGCGTATTAACATTTTTTAAAAATCATTAAAAAATCGATGTTTTGGTCACTTTTTCAATGTCATTGTTTCTTTTGTATTCAATCGCAACAATTTACGTATTTTAAATTTTTCCTCAATCATTCTATTATAGTAGAAGAGTTTAAGCGAGTTAAATACACACTAAAATTATTTTCCTAAAAGTTACACGGAATATAAAATTTTCTATGAAAAAAATTTAAAAAAATAATAATTTAACAGTAATCATAAAATCTCAAAATGTTTTCATCTTGAAAAATCGGTAGGCCAAATAGGCTTCCAGGAAAAATATAAAAGCGTAGGGATGTTCAAAAATAAAAATTAGAAAAATCAAAATTCACAAAATCGAGAATTAAAAAGAATCGTTTTCTAAAACATGTTTAAATCGATTTTAGATGACGAAAAATGATATTTAGATCAAAATCAAAAATTTGGGTATTAGGGCCAATTTCTTCACCTCGGCTTAACCGGTAAGCCAGGCTTACCCATACAGTTAAACCTGGCTTAACGCTTAAGCCAGGGTGAAGAAATCGCCCCTTAGAGGGTTAATCTCACGCTCCCATATTCATCCTATTCGAAAACAAGCGATTACGGCACCGATTGATTCCGTTCTTTTTGTTTTCATGGGTGCTCACTTCTAACAAAACAAAAATAAGAAACAAAACAAACAGCGCTTCAATCCTTTGTTTTTCGTAGGATGAAAATGAGAGCCACATGCTTAAGAAGGGAACAAATACCCTATAACACCAAATTATCGAAAATTTCAACATCGCTTCAAAATTTGAGATGGTAATTATAGTTTATTTGAATTCCCTCTAATTGACTTAAATATGAATATGTTTTGACAGGAAGTAACTGGCAATAAATTGAAAAAGTAATGGGAAGTATATTATAATTAGACCAATTTACAAAAATCATAAAATAAATGAAATCGCTGTTACTTTTTTTCTTATTAATAATTTCAAGTTTAGTCAAACTATTTTCAAAGCTCACTATATGAGTCTGAGTCATAAATGCTCAAAATCTATCGCATAGTTAAGACTTTTTCTCGAATCTTTCTAACTTCATGTAGAATAGCCCGATCATTCCCAAATTTTGACCATAGATGCACAACTAGTTTATCAACTTCCAGTTAAGATTTCAGATTTTTTGGTACACTTTTCAAAAAGAAACAGCTTTTTCACCATTTTTAGAAAAGTGAATTTTTTGCCTATCTCGATCATTTTGTCTATCCCCTGTACAAACAGACATAACACTCTGATAATTCTCACCGTACACCGACTTAAGCGCTTGGCGCTTGTATCGTTTTTGTTTGAGTTTGACGTTTGACCACTATCGCCATCCTTCGCCATCTAGTTGTTGGTTGGCCAAACTCTGTCCTTTTAGCATTGGGCGAACATGTTTCCGTGTCTATGATTTGAATCGACAAATGTTTGAAGTGTTACGTCTGTTTTCCGTGATTTACCTTTTCAGAATGTTCAGAAATTTGCCCAAGATGATCTTCTTCGGCCGATCCATATTTTGATCATCCCGACGTCCAGCGTTGGATACGATCAAAACACAAACATACTCACACATGCTCAAAACGCTGATCTTCTTGTAGTAGGTGTAGGTAGAGAGAGAGAGGTAAGGTAGCAAGAAAACGCAGTAAGCCCAGCGCTTACTTAGGTATAACGAAACCATCATCAATAATACTCACGTATTGCGAGACTCGCTGCTATGAATAGAATAGTGCGCATTCTTGTTTTTGGCTCACTACTCTCTCGGAACGTTCAGAGTTACTTCAGCAGTTCCCCTCCTGCTGGACCATATCCTGGGATGTTGACTGAAATCTGGCACCGTTAGAGTTCCGTTTGGTGGGTAATCAGACACAGCTGGTAGCTGCTCTGGTTCACTTGAAGCTTGTGTTTGAAAATTTTCCTTCGGACTCAGCACAATAATGGAGCTCACCAAGATCTCCTTCACTTGCCACTGCTTCCACTGAAGTTGCAATGCTTGAACGCTTTGATCACTAACATCTCGATCTCTACGGAACTAGCGACCAACTCCACACTGCACCGAAATAAGAGAAGAATTACTAATCTAGTCACCTCAGCTACTATGCGTACGCCTCTAGACAGTCCCAGCAGTAGGCGCCTCACGTTCCACTATTTCACCCGCACAAAGCTTATTCCAATCACCCGTCTACTATGATCTTCATTCACTCCGCGGCGTCAGCGACGGCGACGATGGCGATGGCGATGAAGACGATTCAAACTCCAAGCTCGCACTCGCAAATGGACCGAAAATATTTACGATTCCGTCGACTCGACGACGACTGTTGCTTGCTGCAGCCAGACAACACCAGCAGACACGGAATGGAGGCAGGACGGCGACGTCTGTCTATTCGATACCGATATTATTACCCCTCTGTGCATTGGCAGCAATATGCACCGCTGCTCTGTTCACCACAGTTCCTCCCGTCCTCATCAAGTCGCGGACGGACGGTCGTCGCCTGCTTTGTCTGCTGGTATTGGTATGCTGGTGACCTTTTCCTTCGACTACGGCGACGACGATGTTTAGGATGCACTGAGGCGCACCTCTCGGATATGCGTAGGATACGGTACACACTGGATGCGTTTACGCGTGGAGCCCCGCGAACGGATATTGCACTTTTTGCGCGCGTTGGAATCTATTCTGGGAAGACGCGGAAATTTCCTCAACTGCGATTAAAAAAACTAATTCGCTTCTGGACCGCGAGCGAGATGTCCGTCTGGAAAGCGATGTAGGTATATATGTCTGTCATACGGTAAAAATATCTGGCCCGCACTCGACTCTGGTGCCGTTATGTTGGTAGTTGGAAGCAAGGAGGTTTGGGAATCGGTTTCAGGTAGATTGTCGGGGTCTGTGTGTTAGTTACGGTTACGAGAGGCAATTGGATTCGAGCAGTTCTGTTTGTGAGATAAGAATTTGTTTATAAGAGATGACTACTGTTAATGCCTGATTTACAAAAAAAAATCCCCCATTTCAAAACGTTCTTCGTTTACAAAGAAAAGCCGCATAAATGGAAATCTATCGACCCCCACTTTAAAATTACTGACTGGCTGCACAGCGCACACTGGAGCAAGACTGAAAATACACGGAAAAAACCTCTAGCTCGTCGAGATGTCGAGATCCTCATTTGGTGTCTTCAGTGTGGCATACCAGTTTAGCACCCTATGAGCAGAGATGCGAATCGTTAGCATTCGCGCATCATCGAACCCCGCGACCCAACCGCGACAACAATATTCGCGCTCCATCAGACATCGCGACGTCGCGACGCGCACGTCGTCGGTCGTCAGCGATACGAAGACTCGAGCCGGTCGGTCAGGAGAGACCGCGCCGCCGACGATCGTCCTCTTTCGCATCGCAGCAACCGGGCAGCAAGCACGTGTCATCCAAAACAGGCTGGAGGCAATTTTGGTGCAATCGGCCGAATCTGTCAGTGCGGAAATTTACATTGGTGATCCTGCCAGGTTTGCTGCTTAAAGTTTTAAGAGCAAATAAATTATGAAGGCCGAAAACATATTCCAATATAAGCTAAATGGTAAGCATATTTGGTGGAAGTGATTTTTTTTCTCATACTCGCAAAGTAATGCTATTTGATTGTGCAATGACCCTGAAGAGCAAGAGAGGTTATGAGTGCTGATTGAAAAAAATGGAAAAGAACCACACATGGACTTGTGTGAGGATCCGGCGCGATTGGAGTTCCGCCGGGGGGGAAATGGAAAAATTCACACATGGACTTGTGTGAGGATCTGGCGCGATTGGACTTCCGTCGGGGGGAAGTGAAAAGAACTACACATGGACTTGTGTGAGGACCCGGCGCGATTGAACTTCCGCCGGGGGGAAATGGAAAAATTCACACATGGACTTGTGTGAAGATCTGGCGCGATTGGACTTCCGCCGGGTGGAAGTGAAAAGAACCACACATGGACTTGTGTGAGGATCCGGCGCGATTGGACTTCCGCCGGGGGGAAGTGAAAAGAACCACATGGACTTGTATGAGGATCAGGCGTGATTGGAGTTCCGCCGGGGAAAATGGAAAAAGCCACACACGAGCAGCGACATCGGAGTGTGAAGATCCGTACGAGATTAAAGTATTGTCGGTAAATTAAAAAAAAATCCAGACGTTATGCACGTGGTTGTGCTTTTGATTGAGTGCTCGTATTGAAGAGCATCTTATGCATGTGGATTACCGTCAGAAGATGCAGATCGAAGCTCGAGAAGTGGCAGCTCAATGTTCATAAATCCGCATACATGGACTTGTGTGCGCAATTTCAGACGCGTTTGGACTACCGTCGTTGTTGTGACTCCTTAGAAAGAAACCCAGTGGACGTGGTTATGCGTCCGCCTATGTGGTGTACTGATAGCCTCAAATGTGCTTGGAGAGTCACCGAAATAAGAAGTATCCCGGATTGAGAAACTATGGAAAATATAAAAGTTACTGTACAATTTTTATAGATTCGAAAATCACGGAGTTGTTGGAAAGCATTGAACGCTGCTTTCACAAGTTGAACGTGTCCTATAATGTTGAAATTAGGTAGCGACATTAGTAATTTTGGCGAATTGTGAGTGTCCCAGACGACTCGATTCGCGCTGCAGATGAAGGAAAATTTCTGTTAAACGAAAAAAAACTCAACTGGTCCACCAGATGTTTCATGTTGTGGTTTCTAAGGGTTGTAATTATGAGGTGCTATTGCGGACCGATTGGACAACCGTCTGAATGAGAACGATTTCGCTTAGAAAAGATTTTATGTCAATTTAATATTCTAGGGCGAGTTTTGTTTCACGATGAAAGGTACATTTCGTTGAAAAAAAAATCAAGAAAAAGCAACAATGTGGTAGCAACCGGACATAAAACTAGTACATGAACCAACATATAAAGACTTTAACACATCATTCATTACGTCTAAGTTTGCATTTTTCAAAGTTTTTCAATGGGGAATCTGTCAAACTACTGCCACGCAAAGGCATACGTACCATTTTATGGAGCTTTTAAGACATGCACCGCAATAAGATTGCCAATACATGTTCAGTAACATTTTTTTTAAATAAAAGGCAATGTTGAAAACAACTTGTATAAATTCGCGAATTCAAATCGATCAACAGATTATGTCATTGAAATTCCTGTTAGGTATGAATCACTTAACACGGGCATTTTGAAACATGGACAATCGGCAGAATAATTATGTTTTAAACAAAACCGTGCATGGAATAATGACATATTTAAGGATTCTCAAATAAATGCTTTTTTCGTATTAATTAATACTCCTTTTCAATTTAAAACTGTAAATTTGTTCCAAGAACACAAAGTTGGAGAGAAGCAGTCGTTCCAGTGAGAACGTCGAGCCACAAAGAAAAAAGAAGAAGAAGAAGAAGAAGAACCGTGACAGCAACTAGAGAGATCACTAAGCTAAATTAAAAGCTATGGTTCGTGAGGACAAGCGAAGGCGGAAGAAGCATCCTGAGTAACGTTATGATTGAATGTTAATATAGAGTGAAGGAAGAGTCGATATTCAACCTACATAGAAATGCAGTAATGGAGGAGTATAATGCATTTGGTCAAACCATAGTCGTCTCTAAATGACGAGATGCGGTTCCAACCATGCGAAAGGGCCCTTTCGGTGTTCTGCAAGTGAGAAAAAAGTGCAGGTTTATTCAAAAAACATACAGGACCTCGAAGAAGCAAATTTTAACAGCTAAGAAGTAAAATTTTTGGATATAACTGGCACACGACTCTTAGGATCATGACAAATATACTATATTAACAATATAGGTCACTCTTACGATTTTTTGGCGACACCTTCTTAGTGAATGTGGCGCCACCAAGCGTCAGAAGAGGTACTACTGCACACTAAATGCATGCGCTATCCGAATGACGTTCATTCTGTCGAACTGTCATTGCATGGTGGGGATGCCCATTTCTTCTGAAGTAATCGATTAAACATTAATCGATTTTTTTTTTTCAACTACTTAACCTAGAACAAATTTAATTCTCTCTGCGCGACATGCGAAGTTGCAGATGAGAAGTAAATTTGAACCGATAAACGTTCATAACAGACTAAAACACAGACGACCCAAATCGAACTTTCCGTTAGCGAGTTATGAACGGTAATTTTCTCCAGAAATTACACAAGAATTTCCTTGTGGGATCCCTTTAAGAATTGCACCCTGGATTTTTTTCTCCAAAATTCCTCCACAAACTCTTGGGGGATTCCTCCTAGAAATTATTCTGGAATTATTTTAGGAAGCGTTCCTCCTCCATCCTCCAACATTTTTTTTTTTATCTGGGATTACATATCTCCATGAATAAAACGCAATCAGTGAAATACTAGATTTGTAGTAATCAGCTATAATGAGAAAGTAGATTCTCCGTTACTGCCATAAAATGGTAACTGCAATAATGCTAACAAAAAAGCAAGGGATCTATGACTGCTTGTGTGATTTGATACTGTTTGAGCAAAACTTTGTGTAACTGTGTTGTTGTATTCTCAATGCAACTTCAATAAAATAGTTCCACAAAGTTTTGCTCAAGCAGCATTAAACTAGGCTAAGAATCATAATACCCATGGGTTTGCACCGTTTCAATGCAGAAACGGAGAGTCAAGCATCTCACCATACAACAAGCTAACTCATTACTACAAATCTAGTATTCACTTATTCCTTCTGGGAATCCCGGAAAAAAGTACTTCTAAAGACATTCCAAATTTATAGAAATTTCGTAAGGATTCACGAACATAATTCCTGGGGGATTTCTGATACTTCAAAGAGGGAACTTCTGAAGGAATCCTGGAAAGATCTCTCGTAAAATATTAATTAAATTTTTCATATAAAATCTCGTTGGAGTTATACAAAGTCACTTCAGAACTTCTCCGGAATTTCAAAAGAAATTCCATGAAAAATCCCAGAAGACTCTGTAGAAATCCTTAAAGGACGGAGTGAATTCCGGTAGGAACTTTTGGGAGAATACTGGTAGATATCCCGGTTGAAATTCCCAGAAGGAGGAATTTTTTAATGAACTTTTGGATAAATCCTTGAAACAACTCCTGATCGTTTTGGATCGTTTTGGATGAATTCCAGGAGGAACTCCGGGAGGTATTCGTAAAAAACTCCTGAGGGAATTGTTGAAGGAGCTTCCGCAGGAATCCAAGAAAGACTCCAATAAACTCCTATAAGGAGATCCTATAAGGAACTTTTTGACGAATCCTAGAAGAAAATTCTTGAGGATTCCTAGAATTAATTCTTGAAGAAACATCAGAAGAAATTGCTGGAGTGATTTCAGTAGGAACTCCTGGCGGTCCCGCGAAGGAACCTCTGGAGAAATTTAAGAAAAAAAACTTTAAATCAATCTCTAAAGGCACTCCTGGAGGAACTTCACAAAAAGCTCCAGAATAAATCTTAGAAAAAAAAAACTCTAGGAGGAAACCAAGGGGAATGACATATCCTTTTCTAATAGGAAAATCCGCATATATCCGTTCCTAACCGTCGCTAATCGCTGCTATCTGAGCCGCAGGTGCAGTTAGACGCGGTTAACGACGGTTAGCAACGGATAAATGCGGATTTTTCCGATTAGTAAAGGAAAAGAGAAAACTGAGAAGGAAATTCCGTTAGAATATCAGAAGGAATTCAGAAGGAACATCTAAAGGAATGCCTGACTAAATTTATGGAGGATTAACACTCTGCAGCAGGCGAATTTGCCAGAATATTTTTACTAAAGATGCCATTAGAGTGTTTGTCATTATACAAAATATTTGCAATTGAAGTCCGACATTTATCCAAGGTTGCTATGATTCAAGTTGTGTTGGTCATTTGTCACGTCTAATGGGACCTTAACTGAAGTTCACCCAGTAGCCCATGACTGTATATTTAAAAATAATGAGCTTTGCAAGGATTTCGCGACGATCGTGTAAATGTTCTATCTTTGACAGCACAATGTTCACACATCCAACAACAAAGTCGATTAGTCCGGAATAAAACAATCAGCATTCGAATAAACTGACAGTTCACTTAAGAAGAACAACGAAATTAATCGAAAATAAATTTGGCGGGTTCTATTCTCAGGTCCGGTCCCGGAGCTCATTTTCTGTAAGCACGGAACGCTCAAACGTTGAAATTATTAAGTTCGTGCATCGGTCCATTAGCTTGTGCACCCTTGAATTCAATGTCTTGCACTCTGCCACGAGAAATTTGACGTGCACTTGGTTGGTGATGTTCCGGATTTTTTGTAAGCTATCCAATCCGATGTATGTTTGTCAGCGTGGACATTAAGAAAGATGATATTAAAAGCCTTTGTGAAGAGAAAATAGCAATCATCAGGGCAAAATATAAGTTAAATTTGAGGGTGAAAATTTTGAATTTTGAAGTGAACCGATTTCGGTGGCGTTATAATGAGGGAGCATTCAAATTCTTCTACAGATGTATTCGTAGATGTCATCTAATGAAATATTATTTTGTTTGTGTATATTGTAAATCGATTTTTTAATAATCGATTATTTGGGAATAAAAAACTTTGACACCCCTAACATCTTTTTCTCGAGAAATGTCACCTTGCACGGTAAACAAAAATTGATCAAAATACAATTATTGACTTTTCTGACAACAGATGGTGCTGTAATCATTCGTAAACGGCGTCTCCATGTCGTTGTATGTGAAAACACGAAGTGACCTATATTGTTAATATAGTATATTTGATCATGAGCTCGTCTGAGATTCTGGCAACGAAATGTTTCTGTTGTTGGCTTAGTGGGTTTGCCTAGAATCAATTAAATTACCCTGTGTTTTAGTAAATCAATAGGTTGTCGAAATAATATTCCAGACGCCTTCATATGCCACATACAATATGTAGCTGGGAGATGGTAACCTTTTTTTTGTGTGTTTTTTGTCGAGAGGAGAAGGAAGATGTGGCATACCAGTTTAGCACCCTATGCGCAGAGATGCGAATCGTTAGCATTCGCGCATCATCGAACCCCGCGACCCAACCGCGACAACAATATTCGCGCTCCATCAGACATCGCGACGTCGCGACGCGCACGTCGTCGGTCGTCAGCGATACGAAGACTCGAGCCGGTCGGTCAGGAGAGACCGCGCCGCCGACGATCGTCCTCTTTCGCATCGCAGCAACCGGGCAGCAAGCACGTGTCATCCAAAACAGGCTGGAGGCAATTTTGGTGCAATCGGCCGAATCTGTCAGTGCGGAAATTTACATTCAGGGAAAATATTTCTATGAACAAGGTCGATATTCTGAGCAATAGTCAATTTCTCTTACGTAATTCGCCTAAAAGTCCTATAAGTCATTTTGGCCAAATTGCATTTTAGCGTTATGGTGTCTTCGGCAAAGTTGTTCGGCTATTTATTTATGATCATGAGCATTGGTTACCGTACACTTCGTAGTTGCTACTCCGCGATTGACCTGAGCTAGCGAAATTGAACAGAGATGATTTTTGGTATAGGTTTGGGGCTTGGGATTTTCCACTATCCTCTATATACACGTTTCGAGAGCTCAAACTTTATTGGGTCAATAACGGCGCTGGCGTTACGTCCTCACGCAATGAGAGTATATTACAGGTGGGGAAGAAGATACGTCGTGTGCGTGAGATCCGTGTCTGGTGCAAAACATGTCACTACTACGAGCAAAGCGAGCTCCCATAAGAACGCGTGTCAAATAGTGACGTCACTATTTGTGTTTACATTTTTCTTTCGTTACTAATACATAGCCATCGCTTCTTCTTCCCCACCTGTAATATACTCTCATTGGTCCTCACGGTCTACCGGGGAAGGGAAGAAATGTTAGTTCAACAGAGGTTGTATGAACTACTGGACCCTCCACAGTTGTCACAGGAAGGAGTTTGCTAGTAGGGAGGGATTGATAGTTGCATAGATCAAGGCTTCATTTTGGTAAGCGATGCGATCAATACAGCCGTACAGTATACACTAGACCTGTCCACTTTTCCTGTCCACATCTCCTAATAGGTGAGATCCGACTGCACATTGCCAGGATCCAGCGACAGGAGGAGAAAATCGGGCGCCAGTTCAACACACGCTGACTGGAAGACGCTGCGATGAAAAGGTCCTTCGTCGAGGAGCTAGAGGACCGTGCTGCGAAAATCCCAGAAGGTGGAAGCGTAAAAGATCATTGGAACGCCATCAAGAACGCCTTCATCGCCACCGGCGAGAATAATTTGGGTGAGCTACGCACCTGAAGTAAGCAATGGATCACAGATGATTCCTGGAGGAAGATAGAGGAGCGAAGGAACGCCAAAGCCTCGATAGAATGAACGAAAACACGAGGAGCCAAAACCGTAGCCCGTCAGTGCTTTTCGACTCTCGAGAAGGAAGTGAAACGCTCATGTAGACGAGACAAAAGAGCGTGGGCGGACTCCCTAGCCGACGAAGGCGAGAAAGCCGCAAACACCGGCGACATCCGTCTCCTCTACGATGTCTCACGTCGCTTTAGTGGGACCTAGATGAATGCTACGATGCCTGTGAAAGACACGTCTGGACAGTTACTGACCGACCCGGCTGACCAGTTGAAATGCTGGTTCGAGCACTTTGGAAACCTTTTTCAAGTGTCGGCCACGCCACCAATACCTCAGCATGATCCGCCAAGGGTTCGACGCATTAACCGTGCCAACACCGAAGCTCCATCAGTGCAGGAGATGAAAACAGCCATCCGTAGCATGAAATCTAACAGGGCCCCAGGGGTCGATCGCATATCAGCTGAGATGCTCAAAGCTGACCCCGTAGTATCCGCACAACTACTGCATCAATTATTCTGCAACATATGGGAAACCGCTTTCCCGGGAAGCTGACTAGACTGATAAGAGCAACGATGGACGGTGTGCAGAACTGCGTAAGGATTTCGGGTGAACTATCCAGTTCATTCGAATCTCGACGGGGACTACGACAAGGTGATTGACGTTCCTGCCTACTATTCAACATCGCCCTGGAAGGTGTTATGCGACGAGCCGGGCTCAACAGCCGGGGTACGATCTTCACGAAATCCGGCCGAATTGTCTGTTTTGCGGATGACATGGATATTATTGCTAGAACATTTGGAACGGCGGCAGAACTGTATATCCGCCTGAAACGCGATGCAGCAAAGGTCGGACTGGTGGTGAATGCGGCTAAGACAAAGTACATGCTGGTAGGTGGGACTGAGCGAGACAGGACAAGCCTTGGCAGCAATGTTACGATAGACGGGGATACTTTCCAGGTGGTAGAAGAATTCGTCTACCTGGGTTCCTTGCTAACGGCTGACAATAACGTGAGCCGTGTAATACGAAGGCGCATCATCAGTAGATGTCGTGCCTACTATGGGCTCCAGAAGAAAATGCGGTCAAAAAAGATTCACCCCAGCACCAAATGTACCATGTACAAGACGTTAATAAGACCGGAGGTTCTCGGAGTTTTCGAGCGACGGGTGCTAAGGACGATCTTCGGCGGCGTACAGGAGAACGGTGTGTGGCGGAGAAGGATGAACCACGAGCTCGCTGCACATTACGGCGAACCCAGCATCCAGAAAGTGGCCAAAGCCGGAAGGATACGATGGGCAGGGCATGTTGCAAGAATGCCGGACAACAACCCTGCAAAGCTGGTGTTTGCAACTGATCCGGTTGGCACAAGAAGGCGTGGAGCGCAGAGAGCACGATGGGTGGACCAGGTGGAGCGTGATCTGGCGAGTGTTGGGCGTGACCGACGTTGGAGTGCTGCAGCTGCAAATCGAGTATTATGGCGGCAAATTGTTGATTCAGTATTATCATGAATTTGATGTTAACTAAATAAAAGATGAACGGATCTCACGCACACGAAGTATCTTCTTCCCCACCTCTATTAGACTCTCATTGCGCCCGGGTCACCTTCACCAAAGGAGGCCATGGGACATCAGAACAAATCCAGATCAGATCGACTCCATACACGCTTTTGAATGCCGCTTCAAGTGGTAACAGTCACCTCTTGCCAACGCCAAGTGCGGAGGGAGGGAAAATTGGATAAGGATACTAGCTCTATTAGAGGGCCCATATAGCCGAGGCGGTAAACGCACGGGTATTCAGCATGACCATGCTGAGGGTGACGGGTTCGATTCCCGGTCGGTCCAGGATCTTTTCGTAAAGGAAATTTCCTTGACTTCCTTGGGCATAGAGTATCTTCGTGCCTGCCACACGATATACACATGCAAAATGGTCATTGGCAGACAGCGCTTGAAAATTGAAGCGTTTTACTTCAGACGAATCAAAACTTGCTCTTCTTTGACCGGCGCTTTTCAACCCAAAGCGGTAGCAATATGCCTTCATTGGCTAACATGCTTCCGAAGCAAGTGGGAGCGGGAGCAATAAAAAATATGAGTGAGAGTGAGGAACGACGATTCAGCGCCGTACGGCTCTCTGAATCTCTCTCTTCGCCGGTGTATACGGCAATGAATATACTTGATTTTTATCTCGTTATTACAGTGCAAATGACATAAACTCGAATTAAATCGATTATAATAGTCACGTCCATCATTCTCTTACAAACAAATTGATTGTTTCTACAAGTTTTGAGCAAAAAATAAATCCACTGAATGATTTACGCATCTTCAGCCTCACCGCAGCAAGTGAGAGATAATCGTTACCAGTCAATATGCTTCACCAGCCAACCGACCGATGAGGAATAGTGGTCGCGGTTGGTTCGGTTTCTCCTTGCTCCCTGTTCGTAGTGATGGTTGGCGCTGATGACTGATCGTACCATTCATATTCACTCTATTTCAAGCACTGTTGGCAGAGGAAGCTCTCAGTTAAAAACTGTGGAAGTGCTCATAGAACACTAAGCTGAGAAGCAGGCTTTGTCCCAGTGAGGACGTTACGCCAAGAAGAAGAAGAAGAAGAAGACTAGCTCTATTAGGTCACTTTATTTTGAAAACTTTCACAGATTTTCACTAACAGGTTCGTCACTTTTACGTTGTGGTCTCTTGGCGGTCTACCATTTCTATTGTAGTGGAGACGCACGGTTAAGCACTACTTCGTGTTTATTTGAAAAAAGCCAGTGGAGGCGCACGGTTGCTTGCCGTAAGAGAAAATGCTACTTCACTGTCAGTCGAGACGCGACGAAAAAACGCAACTTCGCCGTAACACTCACGGTTACGTTACACTTGTAACCCTTGGTCACTTCAAGGAGGGCTGTCGCACGAAGTCCGGTGAGGAAGCCAATGCGGCCGCAAACCAAAGGAAAGCGGCGAGTTTCATGGCAAGCCGAGATGTGACACAGCAAACATGCATTAAACCACGACTCGGGATCCAGCGACCATCAATAGGTCACTGCATGAAATTCTCTCCTTCTCTTTCACTCTAACAGAAATTTTGTAAACAACAAGGCCAAGAAACGTCAAAATCCCATACAATTTCAAAACAGTGCAGTGCCCTATAGGGCACTGCACTGTTTTGATTTTGTATGGGGTTTTGACGTTTCTTGGCCTTGTTGTTTTCAAAATTTCTTTAAGAGTGAAAGAGAAGGAGAGAATTTCATGCAGTGCCCTATGACAACGAAGCGTTTTCGGCGGTACGAAAGTTGAAGCAAGCGACCCTTCGTCATAAACGTAGGAAGGATGGGCAATCCCTGGTGGCCAAGACGGTTGGAGAATATCATGGCAACAGCAAAAACAGTTTACGTTGAAAATACGTACGTAAACCCCGGATTTGCACGATAATTTGATGTCCGTATAGAAACTAGTGATGGCTGGCGTTCAGGTGAGAGGCGCACTCAATGAGCTGGAGATTGATCTAGAAGGCCCGACCGCTTGTGTGTGTCGGAAACGGACGCGTTCTGACTTTCGTGGGGACAAAATGAGTTTCTGCGATGCTTGTGTACAAGGAAAGCAAAACCGCGACCCACGGTGTACAATATTTAGAAGGTGATACCTTCCGGAAATCTGACAGTTTTTTGACGTAATTCAAATCGTTCATAGGCGTTTACACAATGATCTTGTACTCCTCACCAATTTGATCAACGTAAAACGATAAGAACGACGTCACATGTTTACATCCAAAAATGATGTTTACATAGGTTACTAGCCTGCCTTGTGATATTTATACCGTGCCGCGACCTATTGATCAAGTAGGCTAAAGATAGGATTGAACTCATTACTTATTTAGGCTGACCAGATTTGTTATTGCTTCCGAGATTCTCCCAAGAATTTCACCAGGAATTCCTACAGAAATTTATCCAGCAAATCCTTAAGGGATACCTACAAGGATTTTTTCAGAGACTTCTACAGGAATTCCTCAGAAGATTTTCCAAGAATTACTTCAGAGAATCCTCCAGGAATTTCACCAGTAATTCTACTAGGCATTTTTCCAGGGATTCTTCCTTGAATTCTTGCAGAGGCTTCTCCAGGATTGTTTTAAGGACAGACTTGTTAGAATCTCAAAATGGCCGCCACAATGGCCGACTTTGGTAACTACTTACGATTTCGAGAGCACAAATCTCTTCGTAAACAAAACCAGCGTACCTGTTCTTTTGAATTTGAAGCTTATTACAAGTGAGCAAGAGCAGAATAATAAAATGCACTGTTGTTTGAAGCTTGCTTCTTGAGATTTGTGCGTCTGAACTTCTGATGCATTGTTGAAGCGGGATATCAAGACGTTTGTCCTTAAGCGATTCCTCCAGGAATTGCTTCAGGGACTCCTCCAGAAATTCCTTTTAATTCTTCCAGAAGATTCCTTCAGAAATCCATGAAGGCATTCCTCCAGAATTCCATCCAGGAATTTCTCCAGGGTCTCCTCGAGGAATTCCTCCAGGAATTTTGCAAGGGATTATTTCAGAAATTTCTCCCAGAGTTCATCTAGAGATTCCCCTAACAATCCATCCAGTAATTGTTGCAGGAATTCCTCCAAAGATTCCTCCAGGAATTCCCAAAGAAATTCCTCCAGGTATTCCTCCAGGATTTTATCCAGGAATTTCTCCAGGAACTCCTCTAGGATATCCTCCAGAAATTACCCCTAGAATTTCTTCAGGAATTCCTCCAACAATTTCTCTAGGAATTGATCCGGGAATTGTTCCTGGACATCCTTCAGAAATTATGTCAGCAATTTCTCTAAGAAATTTTCCAGAAAATCTTCTGAGGATATTTTTAGAAATCCTTCCAGGAAATTTTCCAAGATTACCCTCAAGAATTTTGCACGGATTCCTCTAGGCATTTATCTAAGAATTTCTCCTGAGATTTCTTCATGAATTGCTTCAAAGATTTCTCTAGGGATTTCTCCACGAATTTCTCCAGAGATTTTTTCAGGGATTCCTCCAGGATTCCTTTGAAGATTCTTCCAGGAAATCCTCCAGAAGTTCCTCTAAGGATTCTTCCAGCAAATCCGCTAGGGATTTCATAAGAACCTTTTCCAGGAAATTCGCCAGGATTACCTTCAGGATTTTTTCAGGGATTCCTCCAGATACTCCTCCAGGAATTTCTCTAGAGATTTCTCCAGGAATTTCTTCACAAATTCCTTCAAGGATTTCTCCAGGGATTTCTTCAAGAATTCTTTCGATGATTTCTCAAAGAATTCCTCCAAAAATTTCACTAGAAATTTCTCCAAGATTTTCTCAAGGATTTTTTTTTTCAGAAATATAAAAATAATATAAAACTCCCAGAATTCCTCTGGAGATTCCTCTAAAAACTTATCCAGTGAGTCTTTCATGAATTCCTCTAGAGATTCCTCTAGGAATTCCTACAGGTATTCTTGGATTTTATCCAGGAACTCCTCCAGGAAAAACCACAGGAATTGCATTCTTCAGAAACTGTGTTAGCATTTCCTCTAGGGATTCTTCCAGGCATTTCTGCAGGAATTTTTCTCGATATTCCATCAGGAATGGCTTCAAGAATAACTCCAGAGATTTCTCCATTAATTTTTCCACGATTTTTTCCAGGGATTTTTCCATGGATTCCTCCAAGAAATCCTTCGAAGATACCACTAGGAAATCCTCCAGAAGTTCCTCCAAGGATTCTTCCAGGAAATTCTCTATGGATTTCTTCAGAAATTATTCCAGGAAGTTGATTGATTTAGCTATATTATAGAGACTTTCAGCCCTTGGCTGGTTCGTCTCTTTCAAGGAAGTTCTCCAGGAATACCTTCATGAATTTATCATGGGTTCCCTTAGGTATTCCTTCAGCGATTTCTCCACAATCTTCTTCAAGGATTCCCCCAGTTATTCCTTCGAGGATTTTACCAGGAATTCCGCTAGAAATTCCTCCAGAAATTTCTCAATGGATTTTGTTCAGAAATAGAAAAATTACAGAAAAATAAATAGAAATCTCCCAAAATTCCTCTGGAGACTCTAGAAACTCATCCCGTAATTCTTTCGAAAATTTCTCTAGAGATTTTTCCAGTAATCCCCACAGGAATGTCTCTAGGAATTCCTCTAGACATTCATCCAGGATTTATCCAGGAATTTCTCCAGGAAATACACCAGAAATTTCATCAGGAATTCCTTCAGCAATTGCTCCTGGACATCCTTCAGAAGTTATGTCAAGAATTCCTCCAGGAATTTCTTCAGGAAATCCTCTAAGGATTTATTCAGAGATTCTTCCAGAAAATTCACCAGGACTACTTTCAGGAATTTTTCAGGTTTTCCTCCAGACATTCCTCCAGGAGTTTCGCCAGAGATTCGTCCAGGGTTTGCTTCAGAGATTTCTCCACGAATTTCTACAGGGATATTCCCAGGGAACCCTCCAGAAATTCCTCCAAGGGTTCTTCCAGGAAATCCTAGTGAAATTTCTCAAAGGATTTTTTTTTTCAGAAATTCTTCAGCAATTCCTTCCAGAATTGCTTTGGAGATTTCTCCAGGTTTTTTTTTCTAGGGATTGCTCCAAGAGTTCATCCAGAAAATTACTCCAGGAATTCTTGCTGGGTCTCATCGAAGAATTCTTTCAGGAATAACGCCAGGAATTTGTTCAGAAGTTTTTCCAGGGATTCCTCCAGGATTATCTCTAGAGATTTTCCCAGGAATTGCTTTAGGGATTTCTCCAGGAATTCCTTCGGGGATTTCTTGAAGAATTCCTCCAAGGATTCCTTGAAGGATTCCTTCTGAAATTTCTCTAATATTTTCACTAGGAATTCCTCAAAAGATTTGTTTTAAAATTTTTCTAAGGATACCTCCTAGAATTCCTTCAGGAATTTCTCCAGAATTTCCTACAAGGAATCCTCCAGAAACTAATCTAGGATATCTTCCAGGATTTCCTCATTAGATCTCTTCAGCTATTTCGCTAGGTATTCCTCCCATAATTTATACAGGAATTCCTCTTGGTATACTTCTAGAATTCTTCCAGGGATTCCTCCGGGAATTCCTCTGGGAATTTTTCCAGTGATTCTACAGGGCTTCCTCCAGGCATTCCTGTAGGAATTGCTCCAGGAATTCATCCAGGTGTTTCTTCAGGGATTTATCCAGAAAGACTTCCAGGGATTGATGATTTCTTCAGAATTTTCTCTCTGGTTCTCTTCAAAAATTCATTTAGGAGTTCCTTCGAAAATTTCCGAAATCCATCTATCATCTTTTCAGTGATGTACCCAAGAACTTCTCCAGGATTACTAGATGAGTTTTTTTTCAATTTTACAAGATTTTCTGGAAGATTTTTTTCAGCGAATAGTATTGGAAGAATATTTGAAAAGGATTCATACAAGAACTAGGAAATTCTTAGCTAGTCCTCAAAAGAGTTCAGCTATAATTTGTCATGAATGTTTTGTAGATATTAACAAATAAAATCAGAGCAAAATAATGCACGAGTAAAAAAAAAAACCTTATTCTTCCAGGAATTGGTCATCGCTACCAGAAACATGTTGATTTTTGTATTGCACAAAGTACAACAGAGTGACTGCTGAAGGGTTAAATAATGCCTTTAGAATATAATGTTATTATATTCAATTTCATCATATTGCGTTTAGTTATAAACGTACTAGGTACAAATTTGCTAAGGGGGCTTGCCCCCTCTGACCGAAAAGCTGGTTACGCTACGCCCTTGTAAGCAGCCAGAAAGTTCCATTCGGAACTTTATCTGAACTTCGTGGAACTTGAAAGCTACTTAAGAATCTACTCGGAACTTTGTTGGAACTTTCTAGTTCCTTGAAGTTCATTTCAGTAGCTTGATGTTCTAAGGATTTATTTTTGTCATTTTAGCAAAAACATCAAATTTTCATAGACAAGTAAATTAAATTCACCAAATCAATGAATATAAAGTGCAAATGAAAAAAAAATTAAATATGACACCCACCAGATTCGAACCGGTAGTCGCTGCGTTAGAGCCCTACACTCTACCCCGACACCACAATTGCGATAACGTGCAAAGCGGATGAAATCTGACTTGAATCAATCTTCTGTCGACATCTAGATTTATACACTTGTACAGTAGCGAAGTTAAATTATTCATATTATTTATCTGTAACAGCGCCACGGCATGACGGCAGCTTATCACGCAGGAGGTCCCGGTTCAAATCTACATAGTAAATAGTTAAATAAGTATGTAAAGTAAGTTTTGAGCATGTTTCTCAATATTACGAGCAACAACAAGTTATGATGAATCTGAAAAATAAATTAATGTTTTCACAATCATTTTGAGGAAGTTCCATCAGAAGCTGCATAGAAGGCTATCCGACTTGCTTATGTGAACTTTCAAGGTCCGACATTACTTAAAATAGAGCTGCTTAGAAGGCTAAAGAGCAACCTCCAACAAGCTGCTTAGCTTAAAAAGTACCCTCTTATCTGAACTTTTGGTTACTAACTTGGGCTACGCTTCTGTGGCCAAACTCACCACGATTTGCACGGTTCTGGCGGTCGGCGTTCATCATCGATTCCTGTTTCGCCAGATGGACGTTAAGACAGCGCACAGTGGGAAAATAGGTATAAAACGCGAATAAATTCAATAGGCCATATGAATTAAGCTGAGTAAAATTTCACAGAGATTTGCTCCACGGCTTCACATAGATTTAGTAAAGAGTATGTATTTACTCAACTTTATTCATATGGCCTAATATCTCTGCTCGGAGTGAATGGATTTGAATGAATTTAATCATTCGTGCGGCGAATGACACCCTCCTTATCTGAAACTATAGAGATTTTTGCAGCTTGTGTCAAAAAATCATTCGAATCCATCCACTCTGATCAGAGATATTGAATTTATTCGCGTTTTATGGCTATTTTCCCCATTGTGCAGCGTTTCTCCATGGAGCTCTGAAAGAGGATACCTACATGGCGGTTCCGGATGACGTGGAAGCTGATCGAAGCATGGTATGCAAGCTTGAAAAGGCCTTGTACGGATTGAAGCAGTTTCTACGTTAACGTTAACGAGCAGTTGAATGGTCAGTTGCTCAAGCGGCTTAGCTTAGCTTAGCGGCTTAGCCAGCCAACCGGCCTGTGATCGCATATCAGTCCCATATTTGCTGGGTTCCTAGAAACCCCTAGAGAACCTCACCACTCACCAGGAATCCTTAAAGAATCTGATCGTAACCTCATTTTTAGATGTAATGTATTCTTTATTTATGAAGCTATAAATACCAATACTCGATCTAATACTAAACAACTAAACGGTTATATTGAAATAAAACAAACCTATATATAACACATCTAGTACCCCTCGTTGCCTTGGCCTGCTCGAATGTTGTACAAACGTAATCTCTTACAACGCATACAGAAACAGATTGGAGATATTGCTAGTACGCCATCATCGCCGTATACTGAAACTGATAGGAGCAAGCGAGATACTACCATGTTTCATTCATATTTTACGACACTAACCACACTTTCAACCTGAACGGAATGGGAAGCAAGACAACCAAATACAACAACAAAATCTCCAACTACGCCTCGACTCGAACTCGGGGACCAGATGATTCTGCTGCCTGATAGAATTGCATCACTTTTATTCCAACTACGAACGAAAACGGTCACAAGTGTTATTAGCTCTGCTCTTGCTACAAGTTATCTTAAAGATAAAGATTATCAAAACGCATAATTCCCAAGGTAGAAATCAGTAATCCAAGCGCATCAATCCGGAAGCGAGATTAAAGTAGGCACAAATTGTCCTATACTTCCCTTGGAAGTCGAGAAACCTGCATCAGGCAACTAACCGTTCGATCATCAAAGTAAGCATGGAAGAAAACTCAGGAGCCCAATACGATTGATTCCCCATACACTTGATTGATTTTTTGTCTTTGAACAAGGATAAAGGTACGAAAAATCCAAACCCCAGTACACCGAATTTTGCATCGGTTTTTTTTGGTGAGGTGAGGTGAACCAATTTGGTCACTTTAAATAAGAAGAGACATTTGAAGGTGGTAAACGTGAAGTACGAGCGAAGAAGCGAGTTAAGTGTAAAAAGTGGTGTCACGAGTGAAGGAGGTAGCTGCGAAGAAGACAAGTGTTTAAAAACTTCTAAAGAACATTAGAAGTGATACAGTGAAGAAGACAAGCGATTAAGAACGTTTGGAAACATTAGAAGTGATAAGGGGTCGAGCAAAGTGACGAACTTTATCAAATCCAATAGGAAATTCTCAGTGAAATCACCTGCAGCAGTGATTACCATGCGAGCATCAGTGAACAAGCATCAAAAACGCAACATCACCCACGTCGTCGTCACCGTCGCAGTTCATAAGCCCACGAAGAACATTCGAAAGTTTAAGCCCAAGTCCAAGTCGTGCTCGTCGTCGGCGTCGATTTCGAACAATTTTATGTGTCCCATCGGGAATATTCGTCGCATTTGTATGGTGGGTACGAGAACTACTATCGGCACGATCACGATGATGGGTTTGCAGCAGCGTCGTCAGTTTATCGCCGCCGGCGTCATCAATTCAATGTAAGTATTAGCGCGGAATCCCAAAAAATATTAAAAATCAAAAGAAAAAGGGTGGTTGCAGTACCAGATGCGGTACTAGAATTTGCGCCAGTGTTTGCGGGAGTAAATCGCTCGTACGGCGACCGCTTTCAAGTCGGCGCGGTCGCGATCGACCAATCACAGCCTGCTATGACGTCTCCGGTCGACCAATCGCGGCCCGTGGATATTTCACAACAAAACGCAAGCTTGCATTCGGGTGGGCAGTACTAGATCGCTGAGGGTGATATAGGTTCATTGATGCCTTCGTTGGTTCGGGCTTTACATTCACTGTTTAATTTTTGTGACGGAAGGTCGCATTTTACCTGTGCGCTTGAGAAGTTTGAAGGTTAAAGAAGTTGTTAGTTTGTGAAGTGAGCAAAAAAACAAGTGATCACAGCCTACTGCGGCCATTTTTTTTTTGGCGGAAGCGTTAAAGTTTATAACTTTAGTTATTGGTGGTGAATTTTTCGTGGCGAACTGGGCGAAACAAAACAAGCCGAGAAAATAGGGCGCAAATACGTGTGGAAAACGTTAGACCCTAAGGCGATATTTCTACCGAGTATGTATAATTAGTGTTAATTATAGTTCAACTACTAGTTTCAATAAGTTCTAAACTCAATCGGAAACGCAAAGCTGGTAGAGAAATCGATACATTCAACACCTACGCTTGGAAAATCGAACCGACTGAATAGTGCTGTGACGTAACGCAATAACTGGCAACGTAGCAGGCACTGGAACGAACAAACATGTCGCAACACGTTCGTTCGTACGCTTGCCTGCCTGAGTGACTGGGAATTTCCCAGCAATTCAATCGCAGAAAAAGGTCATGTGATGGGGGCCGGTTTTAGTTCCACGGTTAAAATTCGTAGAAAAGCGTCCGATGAGCGAATATTTTTGGCTTCGATTCAAGCGAACATCGTCGTCGAAATATGCTGGGGGAGACTTCGAGAAGTTTCCGCCGTTCTGTTTTATGGCGACACGCACTGAAAAGGTCAAAGTAGGCCATGCCTTTTCAGGATGAAATCTTGTTGAAATGCGGTAAAACCTTGGTAAAACCATTAAAATCAATCAAAGCAGCATGTTTAAAAATAATGCAGCAAAGTTTGATCAAACTACTACGCATCAGATTGAAAAAAAAAATACGAAGGAAGGCGACTAGGGATGATCATTTATTCTTGGATGATTGTATCCAACAATTATCAAACTTTTTGATGTGAAATCACGTTACACTTGATATAGTTATCGACAAGCCGGTAAAATATATCTGAGAAATCACTTTGTAAAACAGAAGGCGAAAATTTGATGACTTCTTTAAAGACATCTCTAACGAGGCAACTTTTGCTGCGATCTATGACTCATCACTTTCTAAACCGACCCAGCCATGAGTATTATGGCACAAACAGTCTAATCTATTTTTGCTGATCTCATAATTGCAGTGCCACGATAGTAATTTGGTCTAATCGTTGGTTGAATTATAAAACACCCCTGCATGCCATCATAGGTGGCAAATGTACGACCCAACTACCGTATGGTGAGGTGACTCACTTATCTATATTCGACGTCTGATTGAGCACCGAAGTTGTTGATAAGAGCAACGTCAAATAAACCCGGTAAACACTCATCAACTCATTATCTGGCACTGCGCAGCGATCGGAATAATTGATGAAAATCTACACTTTTTGCCGTGCTTCACCCTCTGTTTGAATCGGATGTGAAGCACCGCCTGCTGTGCCCTTCCCTCATCTAGTACTGCACTACTAACAACACACAAAGACCTTGTCACAGTCGTAGTAGTCGCTGTCGCCTTCGCCTTCGCCGCCACCAATGTTATCGCAGCCTACTACGACGGTCGACAGCGTGATGCTTGACTTGGTAACAGCGATTATCGATAGCATAATGAATGTTTTGTTTGATTTAACAATCGTCACTGGTTGCTGAAACCAGCAGTTTCAGTTGGGTGAAGCCATCTTTAATTTCGAATCCTTTCATTTTCGCTTCAGCTAGCTCGGTCAATGATCGATGGAATGACGAAAATACCTAGGGTTTTATGTCTACCTGGCATTTTATGGCCTTCGTGGCTGTATTTCTGCTAACGTGATAATTGCGAACAGTGGCCTTTATCTGTTTCTTGGAATTGTGTTAAAGGGGTCTTTGCTGGTTTTGCTGTGAACAAATCGATACGAGATAAGATTGAATCGCAATTATTTCCTTCAATTGATAAGACCAGCCAGGAGCTAGTACTGTTACAATCTGTACAAACAGTTGTTCTCCATTTCAGTTGTTAACTTATACAGAGTAATGAAACATCGAAAAATTACTCGAAGACCTCGCTCTAGCTCTTTTTACCCTTCCTTCCTTTTCTACTACCCTTTCTTCCAGTAATTTTAGCACTGTTGATGCCTTTCATCAGTGGAGCCATCTGGAGACACTTTCTTCTCGGAGACGTCCCATGAACTAGCTGAATAACAGTTTCTTAAGCTAAAGTTTGCTTAAGAGTACAGTAGACATTCGATAAGTACAACATGTTTACGTTTCAGTTACCGAATGTAATTCACTAACTGCAACGACTGACATTCGTCAAACGGCTGTCAATTCATGTCGGACGCAGCCAAAATGCACTCAAAAACATCGCATTGCAGCTGTAGTGCATCCGAAAAACATCGCAACTCATTTGACGTTTTGATTTTGACAGATAGCGGTGCGATAATTTCAAAATTGTTGCAGTTACCGGACTTGCAGCCAAACCGTTTGCACCGAGCGAACATCTACTGTAGTTTGTTCCACTCTTGTACAGCAAAAAAGTTTGTTGGGGTATCAGTCGCTCTGACCTTTTCCACTGTCCGTCTATTAGAAAAATCAGTAGCTCCCACGGAAGACACTTTCTGACAGGACACTTCTGTTGGTTGGTAGAACAATGAACTTATCCACGATGACGTCATACGCTAATTGACAGCATGCTGTGAAACGGTAACTGCGGCAGGGATGCCAAATATACAGATTTTTCTGTAATTATACAGATTTTTTCGCAGTTTATCATACAGAATTCTGTATACCAATATTACAGATTTTTGGAAAAGGATGCAGAATCTACAGATTTTTCAAAAACTTACAGAATTTCATACAGATTTTCCGTAAAACAATACAGATTTCATACAGATTTTCGGAAAAAGTAGTCATACAGATGATACAGATTTTTGGAAGGCCAAAATACAGATTTAAATTTGGCAACCCTGAACTGCGGGTCGTGTTTACTAAAATCACTGCTGACATCTTGCATCTGGCGAGGTCCGGTGAACATCCAGTGAACTTTCGGTCGCTGGATGTTCATGAATATGTCATTTTTTGTAAACAGTGCCCACAGTTACAGATGAAAAGAAGAAGCAATCCAGAGAAAAAATAAGACCGTGGATAAGTCCATGGTTGGTAGAACAATGGCATTGTTTGACTTGTCAAATGACAGTCCGCATCTACACTGAGACAAAAGATTGCATTGAAAATGATCATACTAATTATGTTGCCTGTGAAGCTTATTTTGCTTTGGTCAATGGGCTACTTTGATTTTAATTCGGATGGGCTGGTTCTAGAATCCAGATCATCGAAGTTGGAGAAGAAATTGCCCAGCTCATGAAAAAGCAGCACTAGATTACTGTTGCAATTAGCATCTGTTGGTGAAACATTTACACGTTCGAAGGTCTTAATCACGCCTTCAAAATCGTATCGAGTTGAGAACAAACTCAGCCTTCAAAAACGTGGTCTCGCTTTGAAATCGCGCCCTTCATCGCTGAGGAAAGTGAAGACCGCTACAGAACGCCCAGAAAACTACACGGATCTGATGTTTAGAAAGCGATCGTGGTTGTAACGCTCTCTTTGAAATTTTATGAGATTGATTCACACCTCGATTACTTCGATCCTTCTCAACAAATGAAGTACTAGATTGTCGTTGAATTCGACACCAACATTTCAAAAGGGCGTAACTGCATTTTGAAACAAACTCCTCTTTCACATCTGTGAATCGTATTTCAATGCCGCCATGCAAATCACCGCCAGTATAGGAAAGAAGAGCAATTTCTCTGTCTAGTAATGTTTGTGAATTTCGTGGGAAACTTTAAATATGACCCACAGATGTGAAAGAGTGGTTTGTTTCAAAATGCAGTTACGCCCTTTTGAAGTGTTGGTGCCGAATTAGCGTCTCTGTGTGCGACCAGTTCAAAGTCCAAAATCTCTTCGTCTACATCGCTCCGAGGCCGAGGTATTTGCGCAGCAGTCTTTCTGTGGCACTGCTTTATGAGCCTATACGGCCAGATACAAGCACAACACGAAGCTGAGTCCGCTTCTGTCGAACACTGCCACTATTTACATTCAAGATTTACAGCGATTTACTGCCGAAAACAGACTAATTAGTATAGTGATTCAGCTCATCTGATAAAACCACCACTTCGATCAAGCCTCTCTGTCCACATGTCAAACGGCTACAAGCGAAATTTGCCATCTCAACATGACGAAGCAAATTTGCAAAGATCATTCGTCGTGGCGACAATCACGATGACGCAGCGAAACAGTTTCACTCATTTCGGCGGAGGGCGCGAAGGTGTTCGACATGGCGTGAACACTTTCGTTGTCGCCAAATTGCTTCACGCATGCGTGCGATCGCGTTCATCTGATCGAATCGCATGATAGTAGACTGGAAAAACCAAAACAATAGAATTGCAATTCACGGCTCAAGCGGAGGTTACGCTTTACGGAGCCGAAACAATTGATAGCGTTTTTGGCACTCTTTGGTAAAGAGATGTGAGCAGTGTTTATTCCACGTAGGAATCCACAGCCTTCTAAGCTATTTTAGTAGTTTTCACCAAATTTTAACATTCCAATGAACATTATCCTAATCTTCTTTATTTTCTCCATTCTCTTTCCAGGTTGGGGGGCCAAAACTCTCAACTCATTGGTTGGTGAAGCTTAAGCTTTTAAAATTTCTATAAAACTCAACGGAGAACTTATTGTGAGTATCCCTTCTACCATGTCCTGTCAATGACTTAAGAAACCGTCTAAAATCCCCCTCCTCCCTCTTCTCTCCGTCTAGTCTCTATCAAAATGGCACAGGCAACTGGACTCGAAAGCGAATCCCGCTCTTGGCGAGAATCCCTGCCCTGCAACTACGTTGACCGACCCGAATCAGCAGTACCAGTACCAGCAACAACTACCAGACCTCGATCTAGAGCAATCCCTGTGGCTGGAGGACAACGACCACTACAACTCCAGCTGGATCAATCAGATCTGGAATCAGCCGCCACCGACGCCGCAAACCAGTTCTTTGACACCCCCGACGATCAGTGGTGCGTTCGGAAGGGTTGGATCCACACCGACGCAGACGGCCGCCAGCATGTCACCGTCTCCTCCACCGCCCCTCCGGTGGTCATCCTGCAGTATGTTCATGGTCGCTACGGACCAGTGGACGGATGGCCACAACCACCCAATCGATACGACAGGTGAACAGCAACTCAACACTCCAGAGCCGGTAGATATCCGCGGATTTGATTACGACGGAAGTTTGGGAGGACTTGGTCCAGCCAACGATCCAAGAAACGCTAATAGTAAGAATCACATCAACAACAGCAGCATCGCCACGATGAACGGAGAAGAACGCAACAGTATCATTGGGCACGGTAACAAGAGGGAAGAACCTTTCGAATTCAAGTTCATCCCGGCAACATCTCCCTCGTCCCCTTGGGCAACGTCAGACTTCAGCACCTCTTGGCAGTTCGAGCGCTGCCCGGAAGAAACTGTTCTCAGCCCCGAGATGAGCTACCTATCGCCACACCAGAGTCCTTCCGGTGTGCCGTCCCCGGAATCCAGTTCCGGGGTCGGCTCGGAAGAAGACGATTTCGAAACTTCTATGGATTTCAACAAGAACGACGAGTTCATTGTAGTTGGCAATCCATACGCCGACTACACAACTTCGTTAACTGACGAAATCGAGCAACTTTCGGAGTCATTCTACTGCAAAGCTGAGGACCTCATCTCCATAGAAAACCCCACCATAGAAGGGACCGTTGCCGTACCACCCTTCTTCCTGAAAGTCCTTCAGGAGGAAGAGTCGAACGCTTCCGACGGAACTCCATCGCTTCCCGTCTCGAACGGTACCGTGTATGACACACGCCCCTCAGTTGTTACCAAATTCCTAAGTGATGCTGACAGAGAAGATGAAGATTTTAAACTAGAGACGGCAGAGTACGACGTAGCGGAAGCTACTGCAATAACACCGGCAACACTACAGAGTGTCTCCAGTGACACTCTGGATTTGAAAACTCAAACCCAGTTAGAACACAACTATACGATTAAGCTACCCCTTCTGGAAGCCGGCAGCCCCGGCCACATTGTAACCACAAATAATACCCTGGTGAAGGAACTACATTCTTTGAAACCGAGAGACACCGTCGCAATCCTTCCGCCACTGCAGCAAACGCCAAAGCGAACACAACCGCCAGGTATCAAACGGCAGCTCTTCCAAAGAAAGATGCGAACCGATATGGCTGTCGAGAACAAACTAAAGCTCAAAATTCCAATGCCTAGCGCACCCATCGTGGCCCCAGTAGGCATCCTGAACACTCCGGACCTCACCAACCAAGTCCTGGAGCTGGAAGCCGAAGCCGAGATCCTCAGCGCCGAGGACCAATTCGACCTACTCACGTACATCTCTTCCGGAACGGTAAGTCTTTCGACTGCTCACATCTCCCCCTCAAACAAAACCACTAAACTTTCATATCTCCACAGGAATACGATGTCGTCCCACTCTCCCCGGTCGAGGAGAAACCCTCCATCCCCAAGGAGGAACCAACAGATCAGCCGGAGTCCACCATATGCCCGGACACGCTGAGCCAACTCCTGTCGAACGCGCGGCCGACCAAGCGGAAGCTCCCCATCATCACCTTGGACAACCTCGAAGAGCTGACTGCGTCCACAACGCCGAAGAAATTCCGCAGCGCTGCCTCCTCGACGGCTTCGTCCGTATGCGGAGACTCCGTCTCGGAAGCTTCCACCTCGGCCAAAAAACGCCGCGGACGACCGCCGAAGCAGTCCAGCTTGCACCAGGATCCGGCCGAATACGAACACCTCAACGAGGAAGACCTGAGGTACCGGGAGCAGCGGGACAAGAACAACGAAGCGTCACGCAAGTCGCGCATCAACCGGCGGGACCGCGAACTGAAGCTGGAGCACGAAGCAAACGCATTGCACCAGCAGCACCGGGAGCTCGAGAGCGAGGAACAGAAACTGATACGGGATTGTGCTCGATGGCGCCGAGCGGTTATGCGATTGGCGCTGCTGTAAAGCTGGAGAATGAGGTGTCTCTCTTACTTTTTTGATAAATTTGTAAACATAATATGCAGTACAACTTTTATTTCCTAGCTTGAGTAGCAGGAATTTTATGATTTAAAAATGGACGTAATTTAACGAAAACAGAGAAAAACGTAAAAAAAAACTTAGAAATACAAAAACCTACAAGTAAAAGAAACTAAACTTTTTAACCTTAAGTAATTGGAAAGATATAAAAACTGTCAAAATTGCCACAAAGAACAAAAAAATGCTTTGCATGGTAAATAGATGTATGATTCAGTTGATGTATTTGTACTTTTTACTTTAAACTTCAATAAAACAAAACTACAAAACAGTTCATACTTGTTTCATTTCCAATATCACGGATCCTTTGGAATATCACGGATCATTGGAAACCCAACGATAATAATTTCACATTAGGGTTGAAGAGGTCGTCAGCGATATCTTGGTTTATCATTGACAATTCGAAAACTGCTTTCTCGTTTAATGCATAAACTGCGTTCCAGATAGAGAAAAGGATACAGTGTATACATTTTCATCAAAAACATGTGTGCTTTGAACGAGAAAGCTGCTTTCGAAATTTTAAAGATGACTACTTCTTCAACCTTAAGAGCAACGGCCTACGGCTCATCGATTTCGTTGCCTCCAAGAATATGATCATACGCAGCACGTTTTTCCAGCACAGACACCATTGAAAGATAGCACAGTTTAAGCTTAAACCCAGTGAGTTCTAAACACAAGTAATCCCTGGTGAAGGAACAACATTGTTTGAAACCGAGAGACACTGTCGCAAACGCCAAACGCCAAAAAGAACACATCCGCCAGACATCGAGCGGCAACTCCAAAGAAAGATGCGAACCGACATGGTGGTCGAAAACAAACTGGAAGCCGAGGCAGAGATCCTCAGCGCTGAGGATCAATTCGACCTACTCACGTACATCTCTTCCGGAACGGTAAGTCTCCTGACTTCTCACATCTCCCTTCAAACCAAACCACTGAACTCTCACATCTCTACCTCCCCACAGGATTACCATGCCGCCCAACTCTCTCCGGTCGAGGAGAACCCCTCCACCCCCAAGGAGAAACCAACGGTCCTGGCGGGGTACACCATATGTCCGGACACGCTGAGCCAACTCCTGTCGAACTCGAGACAGACCAAGCGGAAACTCCCCATCATCACGTTGGATAACCTCGAAGAACTAACTGCATCCACAACGCCGAAGAAATTCCGCAGTCCCACCTCCTCAACGGCTTCATCCGTCTGCGGAGACTCCGCCTCTGAAACCTCATCGCCGGCCAAGAAACGCCGCGGCCGACCGCCGAAACAGTCTAGCCTGGACTCCACCTCGGAAGCCTCCTCGTCGGCCAAGAAACGTCTCGGACGACCGCCGAAGCAGTCCAGCCTATACCCGGACCGAGCCGAGTACGAGCACCTCAGCGAGCAAGACCTGCGGTACCGGAGGCAGCGAGACAAGAACAACGAAGCATCACGCAAGTCGCGAAACAATCGGCGTGATCGGCAGTTGATGCTGGAGTACGAAGCAAACACATTGCTCCAGAAGCACCGAGAGCTCGAAAACGAGGAACAGCAACTGATCCGCGATTGTGCTCGATGGCGCCGAGCGGTTATGCGATTGGCGCAAGTGTAAGCAGACGACTTTTCGAAAAAATTGTAAACCTTATACGTAGTACAATTTTTATTTCCAAAAGAAAAACATTAAAGAAATGGTAAATAGACGTAAGATACAGTTGAAGTATTTGTGCTTTTTACTTCGAACATCAATTTTGTTTCATTGAGAAGCAGTTGAATCTGACAAAGATTCGCAGAAGCGTGCCGTCAGGAGAGGAGCTACCAGGCGGCGTCCGCAAGGCTAGGCGGTTGTTAACCCCGTAAGCCGGCAGTAATTCCGATAAGTCGGATCCCATTCAGGCGTTCCAGAAAGCTGGGAAGGGTGGGTCTGAAAAGGCCGGCCCGTCCCGGATTGAAGGAAACAGGGGGTTGCAACCACAAGTAAGAGCGGATCAGGGGGGGGACTCGCCTTTGGACCACAGTTGAGCGGAAGATTCGCCACAGTTGAGCAGAAGAGGAGAAAGAAGAAATTGCAGGATGTGAAAGAGGCGTATGGACACCACACCTAGGACACGTAGGAGGGTAAGTGCCAAGCGCGAGAGGAGGACGTGCTGGTCATCAAGACCGAAGATATCAAGTACACGGAAGTCATAAAGGCGATGAAGAGCGACGGTTGAAATGATCATCGAGCGACAAGGGCGCCGCCTACAAAAATCTGGCGGAAGAGGTCCTTGGCGAAGGGGTCGAAGTGAGGGCTGTTACGGCGAAGACGATTCTGAAGGTGAAGAACCTAGATGAGATCACTGACGCGATCGAGCTCATCACGGTACTGCGGTAACAGTGCAATGTGCAGTTGGCCACCGCAGCCGTTCGGCTACGGAAGTGCCCGGCAGGAACACAGGTAGTCTTGGTATAGCTACCTATGGCGGACGCCAAACAAGTCCGTTAAAATGGTGAAGCTCAAGGTGGACTGCTAAGTATGCCAACTGACCTTGCACGAGCCACCGGAGGTTTGTTTCAGGTGTCTGGAACCAGGAAAAAGTCATGAGACTGCAAAGACCCTCACAGGAGCAAGTTGTGTAGCCGATGCAGCGGTGAAGTCCACAAGGTACAAAGCTGTACGAGTCAACCCACGTGTTTGATTTGTCCCGGGAAATCCGTGAACAGCAAGCATCCAACAACGGGAGGTCCAAGGTGCCCGACCTTCAGACAAGCCCGTAACTGGCAAAGTGCAGTAGTGCAGGTAACGCAACTGAACTTGAACCATTGTGACGCTGCCCAACAACTGCTTTGACAGGCAGTTTCTGAGTAGGGAACGGATATCTTCATCGCGGCGGTCCCATACCGAGTCCCCGCCGGTACTGGTAATTGGGTCGCGGGGTCAGATCCTGTTAGAGGCACTGGCTATGCTAGGTGTCGATCTGGCTCATGTCGGTACCTAGAGTACCGTTAGTCAGAACGGTGCGGAGTTGATTATTGACGTTATTTTTTGTAGTCCTGGCCTAACAAATAGTTCAAACTGGAGAGTAGACGATATCTACACTCACGACGATAACCTGGCGGTTCGCTATAGTATCGGCTACAACAACGACGAGGTATTTAGAAGAAGGCACTCCGCCGTAAGCGAAACATACTCGGTATAAGCGGAGTCGAGCTGGTAGCGGTGCTCTCGCGTGCGTGCGATGCGGTCATGCAAGTCCACCCTAGAAATGGGAGACCACCGGCTTACTGGTGGACTCAAGCGAATGCGGACCTGCGCCGCGGCCTGTCTACGGGCTAGGCGGCGGATGCAGCAAGCACGAACTGAGGAAGAGCGAAACGAACGGCGGGTGGTGTTCGCCGCTGCCAAAGCCGCGCTGATGACGGAGATAAGGCCATATCTTGAGGGTCTTTGTCAGATGCCTGCAGGATCGTGATTGCCAAGACAAGAGGTGTAATGGCTCCTACAGAGCAGTCTCCGGAGATGTTGGAGGGTATCATCGATCGTCTCTTTCCGCGTCATGATCCTAGTCCTTGGCGCTTGGCCTCCTTTTGTAGGACAGCTGGGGACTGGGGCTGCCAATGAGGAGAGGGTCACCGATGTGGAACTTGCGGGGATAGCAATGTCCCTTAGCGTAGGTAAGGCCGCAGGTTCGGACGGAGTTCCGAATCTGGCCTTACAAGTAGGTATTGCAGAGGCTCCCGGGATGTTCAGGTCTGCTATGCAGAAATGCCTGGACGAGGGAGTTTTCCCAGAGGTTTGGGAGCGGCAGAGCCTATTGCCAAAGGCGGAGAATCCACCTGGAGATCTGTCGGCATATAGACCAATATGCTTGATCGACACGGCGGGGAGGTTGCATGAAAAGATCAGAGTTTGGCTAGAATGCCGCTTCAACGGATATCACCCATATTGTCTTGAAACTAAAGAGGAGGTAGCGCGTGGACTCGGAGAATGGCTGATGCAGAAACTATACAAGAGGTGGCCCAAGGATTCGGAGTCGACTACGTAGGCTATACCGGTCCCCTACGGTCGAAATCCACCCTTACAGCGATTAAGTGGCCGCGGAGAGAACATCCTGGTAGCGTCGGTCTACGGGGTTGGATCCGAGCCCGCGGTTGCAAAGCGGTGCTCAGCAAGGTCGGGGCAGGTGGACGCCCCATGTCGGCACGTCCTTCTGTGTGATGGCTTATAGGGTATGCGGTTACAGTTCTTGATACTTGCTATGCAGTGGCGCAGGCGTGGTGTCGACCCTGCCTGGCTTCCGAGGACAAAGGGAGTGATGAGGACCATTTGGGAAACTGACTAAGCGCCAGCATGCTACCTTGGTGGACTTTTCAAAGCGAATCATCGATGTTCGTTGCTGCAGGCTACGCTGTGCTACGCTGCTAATCTTGAGGGTGCGATGTGCACTAGCATCTCTATGAAGCAATGCCTTCTTGGTGGTTCCGGATAGACGAAGGGTTTGGCGGCCATGGGAATAGGTCGAGAAAAGAGTAGTCCTGACCTTTCCTTTTGTTGTAGAAGACGGTCCTTAACCCCATAGTACCTGGACCTTACTGTTCAGGCGCTGTTGAGCAGAATATCCTCCCATGAGTCCCATGGTTTGAAGAAAAAAAATAGGCGTACGGGACAGTATCGACTCGATCGCATACAGCTAAGGCCAATCATGGACAAGATTGTGGCTCCTCTGAAAGCTTATCAGTTTAATAGAAGTGACACGGACACTGTGTAGAATTGCGTCAACTCCAATTCATTAGGATCTCACTGGATGTCTGATGTTCAATATTACACGCAACGACAGGTTGCAATATCTGTTTTGCTGAATTAGGTACGATTAATCTGTATGCTTCGTGGAGCTCATAGACCCCATCGGCGGAACTTCTGGAACTCTTACCAATTCTGTACACCCGCCAGAAAGGTGACGTAACAAACGTCTGACATTCGCGAGGCTGGAACAAAGCAGATTAGTACCGAGATTTGTAGATCGAAGTTGTGAGCTCGATCTCGAGAAAGCACTTGCGGTTTCAATAGACTGAAGATCAACAAAGAAATGATGAGGACGACACTAACTGGGAGAAATGAGTACACAGGGACTTTGTGAGAATTCTGAACAGTAGGACAAGAAAGTGTTAACTACATAATTTAATAACTGCTAGGGTAAAAGCACTAGACTTCACCACTGTTCTAGTCTTCGCTCCCTCCATACAAATCCATTTTTTTATGTATGAAGTACCAAAGATCAGAGTAGAACTTTAGGGGGCGAAGTCTAGTGTTTTTACACTAGATGTTCATCAGTAAGCAACTGAAGTTTATGGAATGCTAACAGTTATTTCAACTTGATAAAAAATGAAACGCATACGAGAGCCAAACGACAAGAACAAAGTTTTCCTTTCTTTATTGAATCGATGTCTTGCTAAACTTAAACATTGCTCGCACTCATGTCATGCTGTTTCAACATGCCGTTGTTGCACCACCAGTTGAATACCGCCCTCGGTCGTCAGTATAAACGATCGCGGTTTCATCCTAAGCTCGTTGCACTGGTCCTCCGGATTGGCCAGACTGAACCGGAACTTTCTGAGAAGCGTTACCACAGCCACCTTCGATTGCAGAATACCCAGTCGCATGCCGATGCACAGCCGTGGTCCCGCTCCAAACCCAAAGTACGCCTTGCTCGGGGCTCCTCCTTCGAACCGCTCCGGTTGAAAGTCGTTCGGCTGGGGAAAATATTCGGGATCACGGTGCATCCCCATCAGAGGAACCACAATGGGGGTGCCCTTTTCGATGGTCACGTCCGTTTCCGGGATGCGGTAGGTCTTGGTGCACTCTCGGTTCAGGATCGCTACCGGTGGATACTTCCGGACGGTTTCTTCCAGGCACTGCTCGACGTACTTCATGGATGCCAGACTGCAGTAGGTGAGGGCACCTTCATGCTGCGCAAGCACGCTGTCAATTTCTTGATGCACTTTAGCCTGGATATCCTGATGTCTAGCGAGTTCAAAGAGACAAAACGACACGGTAGATGAAGAGGTTTCGTAGCCAGCTACAAAGAAGACCATCACCTGGGCAGTTACTTCATCTATTGATAGGCTTTTGATCGGATTCTTGGACGCAGAATCCTCCGTCCATTGTTCGCCGTTACGCTTCAAGCTCACGCCATTGCGCAACTGCAGCAGTAGCTGCATCATATCCTTTCGGTGGACTCCTTCTTTTTCACGATGTTCTATGGTCTTCCGTACCAGTTCGGTCATGAACTCCTGAATCACCGGTGCTATTGATTTACTTCCGAGCATCACCTTCAGCTTTGGGAACCAAAACGCCAAAGCCAAACGGAGCGAAGTAATCAAATCGTGGGCCAGCACCTTCTCGCCCATCCGTCGGAACAGATCGTCTCGGTTGTTGATGGAATCCATGTCGATTCCGTACGCCACCGAAGCGATCACGTCCGACGTGTAGCAAGCGGCCAGTTCCTTCACCTCGACAACCTCCGACGAGGCAATCTCCTGGAGGAAGCGCCGCTGCAAAATATTCGCCTTCTCAACCAGCAGCGGAAACATCTCCTTCAGGCTTCCGGAGCTGAACGTCGGGGTCAGTTTAGCACGGAGGTTCTTCCACTTGACACCGCCCAGGGCGAAGAGGTGGCCACTCATGGGATCGGTTTCTTCATCCACGTGGATTCCTCGGTCGTGGAAGTGTTCGAAATCCCGCGTCAGGATGTTTTTCACCAGTTCGGGATCGTTTATGAGCAGGGCCGGACGTAGGGATAGGTAGATTCCCACGTACGGGAGGTGTTTGGTCCGATGGTAGAGATTAGCGTACGTCGAAGGAATACCGTTCTTCTGGCAGAAGAACTCGCTGAAGTTCCCGAAGGGGAAAGATGGATCCAACTGAGGAACGCCACATCGAGTCCAGTACCGGAATTGCAGCCATATCAGTACGGCCACTAGAGGAGCGCTCAACGCGAAGAACGCTAGTAACATTTCGTTGGAAAGTTCTTCAACAGCAGTGGATAAATTCCGCAATAGGTTCTTTGGTGTTCTGCAGGCTTCGACGGATATTGCGGAATATCCGCAATCTGCCAATCAGTGATTACACTGATACACTGATTCACAGTCGTTTTTAAGAACAGTTCTATCTATAGTTACTATCACTTTTGAACATGACAGCTTATGGATTCTTTGGCATGTGCATGATGGATTTGCAGAAATTCTCACAAAGCCGATCGTTGCATCAGCTTCGAGAACTCGCTGATTGCAATCAAAACTTGTTAGCTGCTCTCACTAATTCGATTCGGAACTCTTTTTTTTCTGCTGAAAACACTTGTGTACTGCTCGCGCGCGGAAGAACTAATAAACGATTTGTTTTCAATCAAGAACGGATTGACTGACTGACCCACCCAACCCAGCTGGTAAGCCAACGCCATTCATTATAGTTGTTATGCTAGCCTACGTAAGCCTACCATACTTCCACTTTGCCTAAATGCATTTCAATTGAAAGCATGTAGGTAGGTACCTACCGCGAGGAACTTTTGATTCTGGATTTCGCAAATATCGGCGCTCTGCGATGCTACTAATAGCAGCTAAGCGCCGAGTGCAGTCAAGCATAGCAACGGTCTAGAGTGCGTTTCGGAAGAAATGCTACCGAGTTGAAATGCGTGGCCTTGGTTCCTCTGTAGTTAGTCTATAATAAGGCAAGAGATCCAACGTTATGACCACACTGTGCTGTGCTGTATGATGATTTATTGAACAAAAAGACAAAAAAAAAAGCTGACGTGCTCGTTATTTATGCTTGGGATGTTATGAATTCAGAACTTGGTCTCTCAGTGTGCTCTCCCAATTATTAGACATGAACCGATAACATCATTATAAACCCGTATTTTATAGGGCTAATTTTTGGACACTAATACCCAAGTTAAAAAATGAAACTCTATGTTGTGCTTTCAAAAAATACTCTACATGGTTCTTTAACGTCTTATTACAGTTGCACACTAAGGTCTTTTTTTACACGGGGGATACGTCCCGTGTAAAAAAACCGTGCTAATTCGGGAATCCGTGTAAAAAAACTGAAGGAAATCTGAAAATGCTTGAAATGTCCTTACCTTCAGATATCCGAGGTTTTTTTTAGAGTTAATAAGGAAAGGAGGGAGGGGGGGGGGTAGTAGTAAGGGTTGAATCTAGGGGTTAGTGGGGAAGGGAACAAGGGATGGGTTATGAGGAGCAGAGTGCATACTGTTTCCAAGAAAGATCGCAGAGGATATTTTGGGGTGTTAAGGACTGTCTAGACGGACTAAACGAAGGATCAAGGAGTCTGTCAACACCCTACAGGTCAACGGAGCAAGGTGGTGTAGAGAAAGATGTTCCAGGACACCCAGGAACATTCGCGAGTAAAGGCTTTAATATCTACGAGCGTAATCGATTGATTTTTGTTACATCACTGATCCTGTTCTGTGGTCCACGGATCATTGTTCTGTAAATAATTAATTTTCAAACATGACCTCCAATTTTGATCTCCAAGAACTTCCGCGAGTAAAGGCCAGAAGATCTACAAACATAGCCAATGGTTTCTTGCTACATTACCGATGCGAAGTCCATTGAGCATTGTACTGAAGAGTATTCATTTCTAAAGATATGCTAGGTCTTCCATGAACTTCCGCGAGTTAAGGCCTTAAGATCTACAAGCGTACTCAATGAATTATTGTTACATTTCTAATACGTTGTAACATGCTACAGGCCCATGAACAATTTTTCTGTAAGGAACTATCTATATATATAAAAATGCAGTGGCATACGTGGGACCGCGCATAACTTGCGAACGGGTGGTCCGATTTGGGTCGTCTAAGTTTTGTTCTGTTAGTTTTCACCCAAGGAAGGTTTATAAAGCCTAAAACATGGGAAAATTGAGAGTTTTTAAAAATCGGGTTTTCATACATTTTGAACGGGGACTTGGGCGCTTGGCTAGGGACTCGAAACGTCAAAAAACGCAGTAGGCAAGACAAAGTTTGCCGGGTACAGCTAGTTTTTCATAGATGTTCTAGGTCCTCCAAGAACTTCCATGAGTAAAGACCTGAAGATCTACAAGCGTTATCAATGAATTGTTGTTATATTTCTAATACGTTGTAAACTGCTATAGGTCCATGAACCATTTTTCTGTTTAGAAATAATTTCTACAGATGTTCTAGGTCCTCCAAGAACTTCCATGAGTAAAGACCTGAATATCTACAAGCGTTATCAATGGTTTATTGTCACATTACTAATACAGTGTAGCGTCCTACATGTCCAGGGAGCCTAGTTCTGTAGAGAAATAATTTCCAAAGATGATCTAGGACCTCCAAGAACTTCGGCGAGTAAAGGCCTTAAGATCTACAAACGTTATCAATGGTGTGTTGCCACATTACTGATATAGTGTAGCGTCCTACAAGTCCAGGGAGCATAATTCTGGAGAGAAATAATTTCCTAAGCAGGGTGGCCACACAAAATCGAAATTGAAATTCCCGCATTACTCCCGACTTTTTCCCGCATCAATTTTGAATTTTCCCGACTTTTCTTTATATACCTATGGAGCATGTTCATTTTCATTTATTTAGTATTACATCAAATTCAAGATAAAACTGAATCAACAATATTTCTCCATAATACACGGTTCGTGGCTGTCGCTCTCCATTCTCGGTCGCGCCCAATGCTCGCCAAGTCACGCTCCACCTGGTCCGCCCATCGTGCTCTCTGCGCTCCACGCCTTCTTGTGCCAACCGGATCAGTTGCAAACACCAGCTTTGCAGGGTTGTTGTCCGGCATTCTTGCAAATGCCCTGCCCACCGTATCCTTCCGGCTTTGGCCACCTTCTGGATGCTGGGTTCGCCGTAAAGTGCAGCGAGCTCGTGGTTCATCCTTCTCCGCCACACACCGTTCTCCTGCACACCGCCGAAGATCGTCCTTAGCACGCGTCGCTCGAAAACTCCGAGTGCTTGCAGGTCCTCCTCGAGCATGGTCCATGTCTCGTGCCCGTAGAGGATTACCGGTCTTATTAGCGTTTTGTACATGGTGCATTTGGTGCGTGGGTGAATCTTTTTCGACAGCAATTTCTTCTGGAGTCCGTAGTTGGCCAGACTTCCGCTGATGATGCGCCTCCGAATTTCACGGCTCACGTTGTTGTCAGTCGTCAGTAAGGATCCGAGGTAGACGAATTCCTCCACCACCTCGAAAGTATCCCCGTCTATCGTAACATTACTACCCAGGCGGATCCGGTCGTTTTCGGTTCCGCCTAACAGCATATACTTTGTTTTTGAAACATTCACCAACAGTCCGACCTTTGCTGCTTCACGTTTCAGGCAGGTGTACAGCTCTGCCACCGTTCCAAATGTTCTGGCGATAATGTCCATGTCGTCCGCAAAGCACACAAATTGACCGGATTTTGTGAAAATCGTTCCCCGGCTGTTGAGCCCGGCTCGTCGCATCACACCTTCCAGAGCGATGTTGAAGAGTAGGCATGAGAGTCCGTCACCTTGTCGCAGTCCCCAGCGAGATTCGAATGAATTGGATAGTTCACTCGAAACCCTTACGCAGTTTTGCACACCGTCCATCGTTGCTTTAATCAGTCTTGTCAGCTTCCCAGGAAAGCCGTATTCGTCCATGATTCTCCATAGCTCTGCGCGGTCGATACTGTCGCATGCCGCTTTGAAGTCGATGAACAGGTGATGCGTTGGGACCTGGTATTCACGGTTCTGGAGGATTTGCCGTACGGTGAAGATCTGGTCCGTTGTCGACCGGCCGTCGATGAAGCCGGTTTGATAACTTCCCACGAACTCATTCGTTTGGTGCTGATCGAAGTGCTGCTTCCATCTTTCGATCACCTCACGTCACCTCCTCCGATCTTATCCCTGCAATTTTCGGCTCGCGACACGAAGCCGTTTTGGGATGCGTTGAGCTTCTGACTTAAGTGTAGAATTAGCTAAACGTTAACATACACATTATTTTTTTTTTCTTTTTTTCATAGTGATTACGGCGGTAGCACACTGTGCTTATGTTCTAACACCGCACCCTTTCCCTACGTTTGCTTCTATGAGCCTCTATTTTTGTTTCAACACACAGAAGTACGTAGGCATATCGTGGCCCAAGTCGACACTGTTTTGGCCTGCGTTGAACAAAAATAGTTTTAATAAAAGTTTCCCCTTTTTTCTTTTTGTCAATTGTTTTTTTGTAGTATGGTCCATGTATTTAGTTAGGTTCTTGTCAATTTGCCAGTTATTCGAAGTAGATCTCCAAGGTAATAGTCAATTACGTCATTCTGATCTGTTCTATAATAGCAGCTTTAGTCTTTGCTTTATTGAAGTGTAATTTCATTGGAAATATGCTGACTGTCGTTATTAAAAAGAGACGTCTGGAACTGTGTCCTGGTAGTTGTTGCGTCATGCACATACGTCATGTCTTAATTATGCCTAGGAGATTAACAAAAACACGTGTGTTCGGTCAGATTGCGTAGAAAGTCAAGAAAAATAGGTTTCTTTACTGTCAGTTGTTATGTAAGCCTCGTTTGAAGCACTTCCCGTGAGAACACAGTCATCTGTACACCAACTAAGCCGTATCTTCGTACTCGGCTAAATACTGTACTGTCAACCGGCGAAAAGCCTACGGGTAAATATTAAAAAATGAATAATAATACTGTCTAGTGCATTGTTTCCTATTGGCCACTATTTTAGTCTAGTCCCAACTGCAAGCTTTTTTCCAATCTTAGCATCAATTGTCTTCTAGATACTTCTAGATAGATTCATCGAATCAGTCGAACCCGTATGTTAAAATATAGTCGATTCTGTGTCAAATTGTTTTCTTGATTTCGCTAATCGTTTTCTACTTCTCTGTGTTCATCTCTTGTATCCTTAAATTGTCATCGGTCCAAAACCCACAGAAACATGTAACTGAACTTCTGATATTTTTCTGTTTATGTCATAACACCAGCTAAGAGATAAACAAAAATACGCCCAGTTGGTCAGTTGATTGTAATAGAACAAAAATTGCTTGTCAACTATTATGTATTCATCCCCCTATAAATACCCTCGATGAACCATGTCATTTTCTCATGCGTGGCCTAGAAATGTCAACCTAGTCATACAAAAGTAACGTTGTTCAGTTAATAAAAATCAGTCAGTTTTTTGTCCAAAATGTCACGTCAAACGCATTGACGTCAACAATGCGTTTAAGTGTTCGCATGTTAGCTTCGAATCTATCAGCACAATTAAGTGCTGCAAATCTCCTTCCCACTATTAATTTTTCGGTTGATTTTAATTGCTTTATTTAAGGCCGGAGGTGGTTGAATCGTCCGCCATTGCTCTGTTGCTAGTAAGATGCAAATCTCAACTTCTACTTCATATTATTGACTAGAAATTTGATCGTTCATTTGCTCACTTGTGGTGCACAATCGACTAAATTTTCAGCTACGTCAGTGCAGTGGAAATTGATATTTGCTTCTTCAACATCGCGAGGCAAATTGTTAGAAAGAGAGGGAAGATAGGAAAAATTACACGTCGTCCCGTGCGGCCTTAAAGAAAATATAATCAAGTACCTAACATTTTAAAAATTCGAAAAAGCGACTATGACATTAATATTTCACTAATCAAAATCAACCGAGAAACGTGGGAAATAGAGCCCAAACAACATTTTGAAGTCATCTGGCTGTAAAAGGTTCCAAAACCTGTCACAAATCCTATAATACTTTTATTAGGATTTGTAACGATCATCAAAACCTTCTCAAATCCAACCGACTTGGAACTATTGCTTGGGAATAGACTCTACTAAGCCCCAGCGGTTCCTCCGTGTTTATCAAGCATATCTGATGCATATGATCAGCCATACTCCATCTGCAGCAGCCGGTTCGTGATGAACCGTTGGAGGCGCATTAAAGTGTTAAAAAGGTGATATGTTTCACAAAAGAACACTACATCACAATAATCAAAATAAAACTCCTTCACTTTAATACCGTCAACCCCTGCGAACTTGGCCAGGGATTTTATCTTTACTTAATTTGATTTCAAATTTTGCTTTCGGTTTGCTGTCATTTTAATTAGTGTAAATATTAAGAGTATAACCGGAAACCGTTTCACTTTCTCGGGATTCAAAAACTTAACGCGGTTTTGTGAGACACAACTTTATTCGCCGGTTGCTCGTTACAAACTGGTTGAGGTTTTTCATTTCGTTCTTCTAGAACCTTTTCCATCAATCACACTGTACCACTCACTCAAAAATCACACATTAGTGCCATTTACACTTATCAATAAGTTGATTCAACCAAGAGGTTCAATCTTTCCTTCAACTTCATCAAGAAACACAATTTGATGGAAATATTGCTAAATGTATTTCATTCATTTTTATTGAGGAGAACATGGATGATAATGTTGAATCTTGATATAAATACTGACCAACCTGCAAAAGCGAGGATTGAGGTTGGTGGTCATATCCTCAATATTTCCCCTCCGAAAGATTGATCCAACCGATCCAACCACCACTATCATCCAGTTTGACCAAACCATCAAGATCATCCAAGTTTGTCAAACTTTCCCCTTGAGTTGTTTGATTCGATCTATCCAGCAGGGCAAAAGAGTCAGCACATTAAGCGAAGACCATTCCATCAGTGAGGAAGAGATAGCAATTCACCAACGTTCAGCGCGTGGTTCACGGCGTTCATGGTGGCCAGTACAATTGAATTTTATGGAATGCTTTGAAAGCAAATTTCTAGGAATAAAGAGTCACGTTTTTGCTTTGTAAATATAATACAGACTTGATCATTAGAAAAGTGCAAATTTCGATACTTCGCTTGCGTATTCAATTCCATTAATAATTATGAAAAAATAATTTTTTGATAGTTTTGGTCATTTATTACGCCATATTCGATTTTTTTTGTAAGCATTCATAAACTCTTATCTATTGAACCCAATCTCTCCGATTAGCATGATGAATTGTTAAATAGTGGATCTATTTACTAATTCATCATGCTATTTTTCCTAATGTCTTGAGAAGGTTAATGTTTTTTAATTACTAACACAAGTTATGAACTTCTATCGTTGAATCAAAATATTTCATACAAAATGGAGCTTAAACAGTATTAACAGTTAGGTTCGAACAAGTTTTGATTTTTGCTAATGTCATAGTAAATATGTATAGCAGTAAAGGTTTAGAAAACAAAGGCTGATAAGAGGTTATTGCCATATTGATTTGTTTGTTTCGTCTATAATTGAAAATGTTTGCTTTATCAGTTATTGTTAAAACAGATTTCTCTAGAGCTAGATTGATGATTACTGAACGATAATTAAATTATATGTCCTGAGAGTGACTTTGGGATTTTTTGGCAGTTTTTCTCTCTTTTCCATAAGAAGTTTTTGTCGTCCGAATAGCTTGAAACAGTTTCATTGGCAAACTTGAGGCTTTAGATAAAACGAAGAGAACAAATCTGTCGAAAATATACTGAGTTTCCCTATATAGTTCTAGCATTTTATACTGAAGGCTCTAGAAAACCGCATATGCGTTAGTGGAAATAAAAGAATAGAACATGATAAACCAATGTTAAATATTAAACATTATTCCTAAATAATCTAATGAAAATTTACGATGCGCAACTTACTTGAGCTTGAAAATGTTTATTTGGCAGCGCTTTCTTGTTTCCTTTATTCCACCATTCCATCAATTATTTCTTTCTCAAGGATTATTGATGAAATCACGCAGATCAAACCAAATATCAATCTAATATCTTCGACATTACCCCTTTCCAGAGAGATAGAGCTAGCCGAGGTTCGAACGGAGAGAAAATCTCCACACGGAAAGATCGATGTACACAGAGCAAGGAGTAACTTTCACGCAGCGATCGAAAAGACAAAAGATTTCATGCAAACTTGTGTGAAAATTCACGCAAATTTGTGTAATACCGGATCAGCACATTTTTTGTGCTGATCCAGTCGTACGCAAATATGAGTGAAAAATCCTTTGTCTTTTCGCAAGTTACTCATTCGCTGTGTACTTTCGTTTTAGGGTGCAGGCAGTATGAGAGAAGTTAATGCATGAAGAGAGAGAAAAAAACAAATGTCCGTGCATGCTTATCATACGTGCACAGCTAGCAAAGCAAAGCCTTTTATTGAATCAATGCGTCGTCGGTGTGTGCGCGGTTGATTTTCAGTCCTACCGATCCCAATGCCAATAATGCGGAAGATAATGTATACAATGCATTTCTGTAAATTTTGTATTTATGTTGTTTTTAATAAATTTTCTATTTACATTATTTGTTCTTCTAAGCTTTACCATTTTTACATATTCAAACATATGACATATTTTTTTATTACAAAAACTTTTTAGACAGCACATGGGATTGAACTCGAGACACCTTCAGCGCCGTCTTGCTGAATTACCTTTATATTTCGACATTACACAAAATTACTACTGAAGGGTGTTATTTGTCAGAAGGGGTATTTCTTATTTATAGGCAACGCAAGTAAGCCACCATAATGTGCAAGTTATTAATTAATTTTTTATCAGTACCGTGTGCGCACCTAACTTTGCGCAGGTCCAAACTTTGCGCATTCTTGTGAAATAACTAAAAAAATAACTAAATGTCAACATTTTCACCAGTTTAATCATTGCACTAGCATTGTGTAAACATAAACATTATTTGACGAAAATTATATTACCATAAAATCTTTGTTTATGTTGAATAATAAACAAAAAATACACAAAAACGTCAAAATTTGCCTCGCCTTAACACGGCTGCCAAGAAGTAACTCTACTAAAAATCAACATTTTCCTCGATAAAACTGTGCAACGATGATTAATTTTGCAGTTAATTGACAAAAAAGGTGATATTCTAGTAATATCAATCACAGTTCGTAATATTTTTTTCAATTTAACTAGTAAATAGTGGTGCGCAATGTTTGGAACCAATATTTGCACTGTGTTCCTAATTTTTGCGCACTTTCAGTAAATGCATGTTGAACGTGAATACATGACTTATGAACCATTTAAATATTATGTAACAATTGTATTGACAATTTCAGGCCTGCCTCCACCATGTAGCAGATTTTGTATGGAAATTAGTAGAAAATTGTATGAACCGTAGCACTACGGCAGGCACTCTTGTTGGTCTGTCTACAATGTTACGTGATTTGTGAACAGTCCTTCATTTGACTTTTCCGGCGGTCAATGTTAGGGACGATTCAAATATGACGTCCACCATTTTTTTGAATTTTAGAACCCCCTCCTCCCCCGGGTTACCCCGTCACGCTTCATAGTACCTATACCTAATACATGGCATATCACACTTTTCCAGACAACCCCAACCCCACCCCCCTCCCACCAAAGATGGACGTCATATTTAAATGATCCCTTATTGTTCCTATCCGTAACGACCACTCCATTTATCAGGAAGCTTTTACCTTTGGATCTCTACCCACGGGAAAACCCCTCATGAATTTTGGATTGTTCACAGGGTAGGTGCCTAGTACGAACCGCAGACGAATTGAAGAACTGCCGGAGGCCTCCGTCGCCCCTGTCCCGTAGGACAAAGTATTTCAACAAAGATCAGTTAAGAGCACACTACCTGAATAACTTTAGTTCAATGGGGAAACATTAAATAATAGTATTTTTGATGACTTTTTCAAGCAATCCATAGCATGCGCAAAGTTAGGCACACCATGCGCAAAGTTAGGAACAATCGAAGATTTTGTGCGCAAAGTTAGGAACAAGGCAATGAAATAGTTTTTCTATTTTAAGTATTTTTTGGTTCATATTATGATTTTTTTAATATTGCAGACTCAAAGAAGGATCATTAGTCTATCGTATGAGCATGTTGTTCGTGATATTATTTGTTTATTTGTATTTTTTATAACGATTAGAAATTTGATTTTTCTTAACTGCGCAAAGTTTGGTGCATACACGGTATTAACGAGATTTTTAGCCCTAGGCTAGTTCATCTCGGGACCCACGTAGAGTGTCCATTTCCCGGCCAATTTTCGTGTCCCGGGATTCGGGACAAAATACTTAGCCAATCCCGGGAAATCCCGGGATCCCGGGATTTTTAAAATTTCAATAAAACCCAGAAAATTGAATTGTTTAGCTTTTGTGCAGTTGAAATATTTATTTTTTAGGTTATGGTTATTTCTGTATCCATCACAAGAAGTATTATAAAATGTCTATACAATGTACTGCACTACTACTTGATGTACAAATGTCAATAACGAAATACATATAAAAGTATCAACGTTATGTTCGCCAAGAACAGTCTGTTCACCGTGTCTGGCTCAACACCGGTATCGGTGGCGATGCTCAGGCACTGGGCACGGTGTTTGACGCTTCGGGTAACACGGAGGCCGAGTGTTTCCGATTATGCAAAACACTCGTGCGAGTTCAAGCGCTCGGTGTCGTTCATTCTCCAGCACCAGTTGCAAATGCTGTTGGTCGACGACGAGAGTGAAGTACTTGGCCGCTCCTTTTGTCTCTTTCTCGTCCCTTATGACTCAGTGGCTCTGATGCAGCCAAGCCACCAGGCACTGTGGCCGAGCTCACTGCTTTGGTGTTTTGTACAATCGGAAACACTCGGCCTCCGTGTCCAACCAAAACTGAAACACGGAGCCGAAACTGAGGTTCGAGTTATAACACCGACACGAGTGTTTTGCCAGTCGCACTGCGTGTTCATCAGTAGAAGCTGAACGAAGGTGGTGATATGAACACACATGATATGTGGGCTATGTCCAGTTTGTTCTTGCTGCTACTGAATAAACCAATAAATAGAAAAAGATGAATGAAATGCATAACATGATACCAAGTTTATCATTAATGATTGATTTTTTTTTCAAGTATGACCTAGTGTCCAAAGCCCGATGGTGGTGTGTGAGAAAACCGCTCATATTTCGAAAGTGAAAATGGCCAGATAAAGTTTTTGCCTTGATATTTGGCAGTTTTATCTACAAATTGTCTTCATCCCGGGATTCCCGGGATTGTCGGGATTTCTGAAATGATATCCCGGGATTCGGGAAATCCCGAAATCACTCAAATCCCGGGAATTCTTGTCCCGGGATGTCCCGGGAAGGACACTCTAGACCCACGCTTTATTTCCCCTCCGAAGGAAGAACTCACACTTTGCAAATTTGTCGGGAGTGGAATTCGAACCCAGATCCACGGCGTGTTAGTCACGTGATTTAACCATCACACCAGGTCCGCTACACGAATTATTGATTAACTGGTGTTAGAGACCGCCAGTGCACCAGTAATTTCGGTGCAAAGTTCGGTGGCACACCAACCGAGTTATAAGATTACACAAAAAAAGCTGTGAACTGTTTATTACCACTAATGCATTGTAATCGTTGGATTCATTACATTTAAATAAAAAATATTGGGAAAAATATACTTCTGCATAAATTGTTTCTTTTGTTCGATGATTTATTACATCTGAATTAAGTTTATTTTTTTTGTATTTTTTTTGTATCATACATTAACTATTGAAGTTTATTTAAATTAAAAAAATATATGGCAACACGGCATAATGCTCTGCAATGATGATGCTCTCGATTACGCGCTGCTGCATTGAAAGGATGATAGGTTGATCTGGAGGGGAAATATTGAACCAATCAATTGATCCATGGAATAATTTGACCCATGGTTTGAACAATCTTCGGATTGATGTAAAATTTTTGAAGGTGGGGAAATATTGTAGAGAAAATTGAAGTAAAATGCGTTATGGAGGGGATATCAGGCCAAACATTTCAATAGGTCCTATCTGCATTTGAGAGACTCTCTTTGTTCACTTTCTCTTTCAATTATTGCAATGTAATGGTACAATTTTAAACTGTTTTTGCAGTACAAATTAAAAGACGATTGTTTTGACCATCGTTCAATGCAAGGAGATAATCATAATACAAATAAACAGCTGAGATATTAAAGAAAGAGAGGGAAACCAAAGAGAGCCTCTCTTCTGCAGATAGGACCTTTAGACATGTTTGGCCTGAAATATTGCTGCGTGGTTGATCAAACGGAAGATAGGGGAAAAATTGAATGATTGATATCAATCTATTTTTGAACAATATCATACATTCAATGTTTCCATAAAACGGCCAACTATTGATCAATATATGCATCGTGTGACTGGCGCTATTCGTTAAACGGTAAATCTCACACTCACACACTCACTCACTCAGAAGCGTCTTTAGACCAGTACAGTGTGGCCAGAATATTACAAGAGTTACATTAGTTTTTAAATCTTTTAGTAAACTATGTTAAGTAATTCTAGGGATATTAGTGCAATTGTATTATTGCATTTATGATTTGATATGAATCGAAAAACTCTACCTTTAACGGTTTTTTAATTTTCTTGTGCTGATAACAAAAACAGTTATCAATTTGCTATCATCGATAGCAGGAATTGTTTTCAATTTGCTGTCACAGGAACATTTTTCTGCTCTCATCTTTGATGTTTTAACCGTTAAACGACCAAAACGACAACAACCTGAGTTATCAAAATTTGCAATATCACAACATCAAAATGCGTTTTCCGTTTGCTATCAGATTTCGCTCGGGACCCGTTTCATCATCGGAAATCTCTTTCATGTGACCTATGTTCAGATATTTATTAGCTTCTTCTTCGGCAGCGTGACTGTGAGTTGGTTCTGAATCTCCACCGTCGAACAAACGTGGGTTAGAAGTACGATGCACCAGTCGGAATCTTGGGAAAGCAACTGGAAACAATTCATCCGAAAACGATGTCCTGCAGACTTGGGCCGTCATTTGTTGCCTATCGCCTGTTCTTCCTTGAGTAGCTGCATGTAATATTCAGCTCCGATGTGTATCGAGATCCCAACTCGAGAAACTTGGAATCCGCTAGAGGCGCTGGATTTGGAAGATCCAACAGCAGTTGGCACAGTCAACTTCGGCTACACGTGGAACAACATCTCTCCAACGAATGCCGATTTGTTCAGATCACTGAATCAAATTTAAACTATCGCGGAATAATGGCAATGTCGCAACCCAAATTTGTTGCGACAATCCACCCAATGAGGAATAGGGGCTGTTCATAAACCACGTAGACTAAAATTTAACCATCTCAGACCGCCCCTCCTCCTCTCGTAGACTTTTGTCATACAAAAAAAAATGATTTGTATATGAGGCGTAGACTTTGGCCAGATCCAAACCCCCTACCCCCAAAAAGTCTACGTGGTTTATGAACAGCCCCATAGGTTTGTCCCAACTTGATCAGAATAGGATAAAGATCGTGCAACTACAAGTTTAGATATATTTAAGCCCTTATACGTTAATTGAGAGGAACACTACAAATGCATATTATAAATATAACAAATTTTAGTGGAACACTACAAATGCGTACTAAAATCACAAATACACACAACATAAATTTTGCCCTGTTAGCCTAGTGGATAACAATCTCCGAAACACAGGATGACTAGGTTTCCTAATCTAATTCACCATCCGCTCCCACTGTCCTCCTATTTGTGGGGCTGCAGGAACGTTGAAGTGTCACTGTGTGTACGGGCATTGGTAAACGTAGTCGCACAAACCTCGTTGATGATCTTAATCTCCTCTGATAACTGACAACTGGCGATCACAAATTTGGTACTGTTACCGGAGGATACTTCCAGCGGAGCTCTTCATCGATTAACGAAACAATTAAATGACATTATTTGTTGACAGCCTCTGTGCTAGCTCCAGATGAAACTGTAGAGAATGTGGTGACACTTTTCGTCATGGACGCCGGGCAGCTATTCAAGATGTATTCAAAGTGTATTTTTAAATACTGAATAGCAACCTGTTAGAAGCAGCATTGGATTTGATTGTTGAAACGTCATTTGAAAGATATGAGCAACATAAATAAATGACATATATGACACATTAGCACCTTTGCCACAATCGACAATCAAATAATTTATCTCACACAACGAAAATCAAACTTAGCAGATAGAACGACATTGCAGCTTATGACCAAAAGCATCACATAGGAGAAAAATAAACAACAACAGAACGAAACGAGCTCACTAATCTATCGGGTAACAGTTAATCTGGCAGTGATATTCACATTTCGGCGAACGAAAAATAAAGGGTCCATATCCTTAGATGTATATGCTTGTAATTGCCTTTTCCAGTTTAGTTTTTCCTAGCTTTCCGTATGCGGTAGCTTACATATGGGTACGGGTAATTAGTAGTAGTAGAACTAAATAATTCCTTTATACGCCCTCGGAAGAAAACAGAAAATATGTAAATCAGCATCAATAGATAACTAATTTGCGACAAAAAAGCGGCAATAATTTTTAGTTTTTTTTTTACAGTCCCCATGTATTTTTATTAAACAAGTAAATTAACTATTTTGCTTATATCTTCATCCTTGATTATCTATGAGCAAGAGCTTCCTTGTTAGTTGTAAAGAAACGTTGCCAGTTTATTATTAGGGTATGGGTGTATGTGTGTGATTCTGTATAAGTTGTATATCATACGCAAAAGAAGGCGACGGCAGATAATAATTTGCTCAGATTTGGACTACCTAACCTTAATCAACCGATAGTGCGTCCTAACATCAGCGAATATTGTTTCATAACAATAAAGCAATTTCCTGCCCCGACAATAGTTTTGGGGTCGCGGGAGTTTGTTTTGCAGCTTTTCTTCATAGAATAAAACACAAATATGTAAATGTTATACATTCCTATTTATATATGTATAAAAAAGAGAAAACAATAGAAGAAACAAACTGGGGGAAATCATTGCCAGAACAAAAAACTAAACACATTCTATCAGCACACAGTTTGGAATCAGTTTTTCTGTTTCTCGGCAACACACTCTCTCTCTCTATCTCTCTTCGTTATGAATTCAAATCATGGTCACACACATCGTATTCTAAACTCTTACACCGATGAGACAGACGCACACACTGACGAAGACGACGACGATGACGAAGGAGAAGGAATCCAACGAATGAAACAATGCAAAACGAAGATTACTGGTCGAAGGCTTGACGAGGATCATTGCGGATCGGTGCCGCACAGTTGGCCAAAACGAATCAAAGCAGAAATTTCAAATTTGTCTGTATGTGGTATGTATGTGTGTGAGTATGTGCAAACTAACATGACCATTTCAAAGCCAAGCTGGTAGCACTGAAAATGAGTAAAAATCATAATGTTGCCGATTTGGATATAGGTAAAGGGAAGATTTCAAACATACGGATTTTGATAACTGCGGTTTGTATTCGTTTTCAACTTCTGTACAGCACTGCTGCGCTCGTGTGGATTCTCTTTCTCTGGATTTACATACATATATACTATTCATACTACGATAGTGAACGAGTATTGAGTTTCCATGCTGCTACTACTGCAATCAATGTATGTGTGTATGTGTGTGATTGTAAAATTGTCTTATCAAAAAATGCAACTACTGACTTCGACTGTCTTTTTCGTGATAATCGTAGGAACGACATCATCGTTCAGTCATCGATTTCAGCATTTTGTTCAACAGAAATCCAATAATCGACGGTCAAATTTTCTTAGAACAAATGTTTCCTATGTGTTACATGCACCACACACGCACAGACGGACACTTTCGCATCAACCCTTATAACACTAACATTCGCACAAGTTCGGTAAAACACCGTGAAAGCCGGGTCTCGATTTGGGTACATACACATAAATTACACACACGGCGAAGAGAATATTTTACAAACTTTCATCTATTCTACCCCGGCCCCCTGTCCGTTCCACAATGTTCCCACACACACGCACACACGGTTGTTGGCTGCTGAAATTGACCGGGCGATGGAAATGCTGCCCATACTCGCGGGCACAGGAACAGCATTTCCATCGCCCTGTCAGCTCCTTGCCAGCGGCAGCATTGTCTTAGTCTGGACTTAACTAGCACTCTAAGCGCTATTGTAACCTATCCCCTAGTCAGTGACCGACCCCCTTTCTAGCGGTCCCGGTCTCTGAGTGTGTATGTCTGTCTGTCTGTAGGTGTGTATGCGTCTCACACTCCGTCGCTATCGTCCCTATGTGATCTCTGTGTGTGCTAGTCCTTCTGCTTCTTCCTGTTTTCTGATATCTATATTGATCGCTCCTCCTAGTACTTCCTTGTGTCGTCCTTCTGTCCGCTTTGAATCGAAAAAAATCTATTGGTTCCAATCGGAAATCGGTTCTCCCTTGTGTTTCTTGTATAATTACCAATACTACTTAGTTAGCTGATCTTCTCCTGTGAACTTACGGTCCCCCTCACTGAATCCGGAGGACCCTCCCCGTCTTACCTCTCTTTTGTTTCGCTTAGATTTGAGATTGGAACGCGCACGTACAAATGTGACTTACTGGTGGCTGGACAGCAGGCTTAATCGTCGACTTCGTCCGCCGACAATCCCTCGAACGTGTTCTTCATTGATAGATTCTGCGGAAGAGACAGCGTCCAGGTTATGAACTCTCTGTCACAAACATCAGTCCGAACGATCGGTGGTACTTACGGGTCCAGTCGATTCCTGGAGTTTTGGCATACGCTCTTCGATCGGTATCTGATCGCGATCTCGCTGGTCGTACGGTCGCACATTTTCCCGCCGATCGCGGTCGTCCCGCATGTCACGGCCACTGCCGGCGACGCCACCGCCGCCGCCGCGGTTCATGTCCCGGTCACGGTCTCCCCGGTAGCCGCGGTCACGATCCCGATCGCCTGGCCTGTTGACGAGAGGAAAGATGGAACCAGAGTTATAAGCGATGTAAGGTCTATACGAACTTTGTTGGGGGGCATTTGGCATAATGGTCGTTTGACGGCATCTTGCCATACACTGCAATCTCCATTTAATGAGTCGGAACCTTGATCGGGATTGCCCTGAAAAAGATTGCGAAGCACTTCAATGGGCCATTCATAAACCATGTAGACTTTTTGGCGGGAGGAAGTGTCTGACCAAAGTCTACCTTCCATACAAATTTTCCCATCTTTGAATTGACATAAATCTACGTCTTCAAGGGAGTTTCAGAAGAAGGGGAGGGAAGTTCAGAGTTGTTTCACGGCATTTCTGGGCTATTAAGGAAGTTTCAGAAGGTATTTTGGGAGCATCACAGGCTTTCAAATGAGGGTTTTAGGAGGTTTCAGAAGGCTACAGGGGGGCTCCACAGGTTCCCCCTGAGCCTTACGGGAATTTCAGGAACGTTTCAAGCCATTCTATTAGATTCAGATCGTTTCAACGTACTTCAGTGACCTTCAGATTTAGGGGGCTTCACAGGATTTCAAGTGAGCTTCACTGGTGTTTCAAGTGAACGTATGGTTTCCGAGGCGTTTCAAGTTCTTTGAGGGTGTTTGCGAAGGTTTCAGAGGGAAATTAGGGGCCTTCACAGGGTCTCCGATGAGTTTCAGAGGGGCGGGATGTTATGAAGGACTTTCAGGAGGGTTTAAAAAGATTTTAGAGGGCTACGTAGATTATCTCTAGGGGAATATTCACGGAGGTTTCAACGATGGGGTTTTAGGTGAGTTTCGAGGTAATGAGGGCGTTTCAGGAGGTTTCAGAGAGATTTTAGGGATTTCTGTAGGCTCTCAGGTGAGTTCTACAAGAGGCGTTACAGGCTCTCAGGTGACCTTCATGGAGGTTTCAAGGGGTGTTGTAGGTGGTTCAGAGCTTCAAAGAATCTAATGTTAGTTCCAATGGGGTGTCGCGAGACATTCCACGGGGGTTTCAGATGGATTTCAGAAGCATTTCAAGGAGTTTCAGGAGGTTTCAAGAGGATTTCAGAGGTGTCCAACGATTTGAAGACGTTCCAGGACATTTCAGCGATTTGAAATGGATTTTTTGGGCTCTTCTCATAGGCTCTCAGGTGAGTTCCACGGGGGTTTCAGATGCGTTTCAAGGGATTGCATAGGAACTTCAGGGGATTCCAGAGGAACTTACAGACTCTCAGGTCAGTTCCACAGCGGGTTCAGTGGGGTTTCAGCGGATGCCAAGAGGTTCCAAAAAGGTTTAAACCCTTCAATACGCACGCCGTTGTAAAAAGTACAACACTACCAAAAAACCGCGCTCGTCCTATGCAGCGCGAGTGCGATGCAGTTTCAAGCAGCTTGATGACGTGCGTCCTGAAAGGTTAAGGGCATGGTAAAGGGGCTTCACGAGCTCTCATTTTAGTTGACGGGGGTTGTTGATTCTCGTTGGTATCCAGTTCCACTCGCTGTAGTTTGTGAAACTGAGAATCTCGATCCGGATCCGGAACGCACGTCACGGTTTGTACCTCTGCTGCTCCGCGTGTATCCACGAGATTACGTATCTGGAATCCGACCAGACAAATCGCTGTTTGACCTCTATCGAATGTGCCTCTACAACCGTCTGCAACAACCTTGCTCTGATCACTGCTGCCTGCATATTTAGCCTCGAGATGGACATCATCTTCAACGGAGCCACCTATGACCTCGCCATCACCAACGAGCACACTGGGTCATTGTCCGTGAGGACACGAAAATAAGCTGCCGCTCCATACGCATCCTGACTGGCATTGACCAGCACATGGAGCTGTAGCGTATCGTAGTTTACGGACATGGAACCTTGGAAGTAGTAGCGAGGAATTCTCACCTTTTCGATCTCGGTGAGCCGAGCAATCTAGCGATCCCACTTCTCGCCGCTTTCGTCGTCGATCGGTTGATCCCAGTCGCTGTCGCTGCGCCTCAGGTCCTGGATAAGCATTTTCCCGGGGATCACGAAGAAAGTTTGCATTCCTAACTGGTCGAACAGACTCAAGACACTTCTCATCACTACCCTTTTGGTCGGTCGACGATGGCCGGAAAAATACGGCGCCAAATCTTCCCGAAACTTGGCCACGAACATGAACTCGTCGTCAGCTGGACACTATTCCCAAGACTTGTTGATTCGTCTCTTTGTAGCTTCGCCTCTATAGCTACGTGAGTGTAGCCTTGCGCCGCATAATCCTCTATCAGTTCGCTTACCTCCTTCTTGCAAAGCGGCCGCCTTTCAAGGCAACGGAATCGCTTCACCGGCATGGTATAGCTGTCGGGCACTTCCACTTCGTCTTCCTTCCCCAATAGCCCCGTCTCTAAACGGTCACCCACTCTTACGGACGCGCTGTTGAAGATCGCCTTCGCTCGCTTGTCTTCTTCGAACTCCGGCAACAGCGCAACGGAAATCATCGACTCATCCAACGTGTGATGACTTCGCAGCATGCCGTGCAACTCCTGATTCGAAACCGTTTCGCAATAGTGATGACCGACGCCTCGGCCTATGCACGTTGGCCCGTAGATCGTCCGACATCGACCGAACAGCGATTGGTTCGTCAGGTATGACGATTCTGAATTCCAAAGGGGCGTATAGATGGATGTGCTTAAGGCCAATGAGGATTAGCGGAACTCCACGCGAGAATTCAGCTACAGGAAGTCCTCGCAGGTGGGAATGTCCTGCGATGACCTCTGCCATGAAGACTGATTGCTGCGGCAACTTCAATCTGTCCACCGTATGGGCGGCTTTGATGCGGAAGCGCTGCGTCGATCCTCTTGCCAATACGAAGAGTTCCACTCTTTGGGACTGCTTCTCCACTCTGTCCACCCGCTGTCCAGGTTACTCGGAGCGGTTGCGTTACGTCTTGGATATGCAAAGCGATTGACACGCAATCGTGTCTACGCTGCGCTTCCCGTTGTACCTACAAGGTAATTGTTACGTACGCGCCGGCGGGGTGGTCGAGTGCATCGTTGCACATAAATTAGACGCGAACGTACATTAATAACACGAATAAAACTTTATTAAAAACTACGGACAACAAAATACAAACATTCGCGGGAAGCGCGCGGACTATTACAATGGCTGATTTATTATTGTTTACAAATATTGCGAATCTTTTCTGAAATCCGCATACCGGCCAACAACTCGTGCGCCGACAGCCCATGCGCCGGGCTGTGCGCCATACAAAATGTAAATAAACAAGTGTCAAAATGGTTCGCGCCAAGAGCTCTATCTCTCTTAGGGTTCGGTTCCATTTATTGTCTAAAACATTGAACTTCCTTATGTCTGGAAATAATGTACAACAAAGATATTATTGACAACGCTTTTACTTCATTAAACCACTGATTAATAGTGATTTGGCTAGTGAAAAACTTGGCGCATAGGCAATCGGCGCGCAAATTGTGCGCTGGTGTGCGGATTTGAGTTAATCGTCGCAAAGTGCCCAACACACATTATACCCTGGCGCGCAACCTAGAGGTCGAAGAGAAACTTGTCGAAATGCTAACAATTCTCGAGAAGCTCAATATTTATGCTTCGCGCATCTACGGGTAGCAGTCAAGCTGCTACCAGTGAGCATAGCAGTGTTGGTGGTGGTAGCGATCGGTTGATCACTAGGTTGGTCCAGTGGTTCCCAACAGTAATCGGTACCATCCGGAAAATCATTGAATGCCGATGTAGGTGCACGTTGCAGTTAGTGCTAGCTAACACCCTGCTCGATGCGGCAGCGTATGGTGGCGTTCGTTGCACTGGTTCACGTTACACCACATGTTGAGTTTGCAGCGCGCACTTCCGTGTTTGCTGAGGCACAGATAACAGAGCCTCCACGTCCGTAAAGCCTCCTATCTTTCCAGCAACCGCATCCTTTGAAGTTTTCTCTGTTCCGGATACGATGGTAGCAGCGGCTGATCCTGCAGGGCTTCTTCTCCCGATTCGTCTGCGTGTGCAGAAATCCTTCATGCTCCTTTCTTCCCTTCTTCTTACTGAACGCTTGATCCGAAGCGACAAAAGCTGACTCGCAATACGGAGTGATCTCGCTAGCATCCTTGACAATTCTCGTGAGAAAGTTGGACAATGTCCGGAGCGTCACGAGCTGAGCCTTCCTCCGATACCGCACCCATTCCAGCTGCGTGCTGACCGGTAACTTCCGTCAATTCCTGGATGAGCATCGAGTTGATTAGATGCGCGGTCAGACCTGTCGCTTTCAAATGATCGGTTAGCTGCTCAACCACGACACAGAAGTGGATGAACGATGCCAACTTGTTCGCTCTTAGAGACGGTGTCTTCCGCACGTTCGACAGCAGCATGTTCAGCAACTGCTCAAGCCTACAACCGTACAGCATCCGCAAGGTTTTGATGAATTGCGGTGCTGCACTGCTGCTTCTTACCGCATCCAGTGGAACTAACGAACATCGACCATTTCTCGAGGCGCCCCGTGAATGTCGATAGCTTCTTCGACAGAAACTGCCGAGCGGAGAGTTGGGCCTTCGTTGAACCGCCCGCACCATTATCTTGGATTGCATTGCGAAGCCTTTCTCCTGCGAAGAACTATTTTCTTCCGATTTCGATTCTGAATCTTCGAACTCCTCTTCACTTGCTTCGCTGGCTTGGTACGAACGTTGAGCGACTTCTTCGAACCACGGCCTCTTCACAGTAAAACCGCTCAGCACTAAAATGTGTAAGCCCAACTCATAAGTGCATAATTTCCAGACCACACAAAAATGTGTTGCAGTTACACATTTTCAAAAACAGCTCGTACACTTGTCTAGATGCGAAATGTCGATATTGTTTTTGTTTTCCAAGGTCACTAGTAAACCTAGCTAGATTGCTGTACAAAAATTTTTGCGAATTTAACGATTTTGCGGACACAGGAGCTGATTTTGTGAATGTGCAAGGGTTACACATTTTTGGTGTAGTCTGGAAATCATGCACTTTTGTGCTGAGCGGCGTTAGCGTGTTCTTCTTCTGCACCTCTGGGTGTTCGAGTGGAGTTTTCTTGTTACCCATGGAACGAGATTCTGTCATGCAGGACGGATGGTGTAATCTCAAATGTTTTCGGTGTGGAGAACTTGCTGAAGGCCCCACGCTAATTCTCACGATCTGCTTTGGCCGCTTTAGCTATGTTCCGGTTCGATTTGCCCGACTTTCGCTTCTCAGACACCTCTTCTACTGGCTGTTCCATCCTCCTTTTCCGCCTCCTGATACTCCATCTTCTTCCAGTTCCGCTACATCTTCCCTCGCCGAACCGAGCTTAGCTTTCTCCAGCTTCCTCTGCACCTGCTTCAACACTTCGTCGCGCTTCTTCTTCGGCTAATAGCTCCATTTGCTCCTTTTCGTAAGCCAACTCCACTACTTCGCGCATTTCTCTTTCTACCTCTTGTCGCATCAGGAACAGCTTCTTCTGGTGCACCAGCCTTTTCCTGTGGAGGATCATCTGTAACTCCATGGCTTACCTCTTCTTCTCCATCCCCTGCTCAAGATTCTCAAGCTCCTCATCCAGGCCTCGTTGTCCGTCGAATGGCGAAGGCACTCTCCGCAAGACCAGGATACGTTTCTCACTCTGGCCGACACGCCGGCGCATCCAAAATGGTAACACCGTTGGGAATGGTCACAAACACTATCGTTCCACGAAGGTTTCAGAGGTAGATTCAAAGGCTTCCAGGAGGTTCCAAAGCAGTTTTAAGGAGTTTCACGGGCTTACACTTGATCTTCACGTGATCCAAGCCATTTGAAGGCGCTTCATGATAATCCAGGGATTTTGTTAACAATCCTTATCCCCGATCTTAAGAATACCAACTGTACTGAACACAATCAAACACTATTTACGTAATGTTACCTTAGGGACTGCCATATGGTATTCCCTCAGAAGCTCCTTTATGGGCCATTTCCTAAATAATTTTCTAGAGAGATTCTTAAAGGTACACCTAAAGTTACAGGTGTCCCAGAGATAATTCCTTCATGAACTACCATAGGAATTTCAGAATTTTTAGTAATAAAAATTGCTTGACTCAAATTCAGACTGATTCGAGTACTGCTCCCGCACAATACTATTCAAAAGCTTCCAGAAAGTCTACCTTCTAAAATCATCATCACCATCACCACTTACCGATTGTAATCTCGTCTGTTGTCTCTCATGTTGCGATTGTCCCGGTTCATTCCCCGGTCCCGATTGTCCCGATTGTCTGAGTAATCATCTGCAACGATAAGCAAACAAGGATCCCCTTTAAAACACCGCAGGCCACCACTTTGGGAAAGAGCCTTCCCAAAATTTCCCCTCGGAGCCAGTTTTCTCATTCCCCATTCAAGCTCCGATGCCGCAATCGAAGGCCCTTACCCGAAATGGTGGCACCTTTGAAACACATGGCGAAGCGAGAAACGGACACTTATTGGACTCTCCCCCACCAAAAAGCACTTACCGGATCGTTTGGTGTAGTTCCGCGAGGGGCTGTACCTCCGCCGTTCGTTGTCTCTGTTGTTGTCGTCGGTGGTCCGCACCCGCCAGTTGACGGGTTCCTCCGGTTTCTTCGCTTCCGGTTGCTCCCGGCGTTCGTCGGAATGTTCTTCGGCGGATTCGTCCTTGCTGGGGTCGGACTTTTCCTTGCCGTCTTCATCGGCCGAGGATCCGGCCACGGCCGCGGCGGATTCGGCGGCGGCAGCAGCCCTCTTGCGGGCGCGCTCCTCCTTCTCCAGCCGTTGCTTCTCGGAAATTCGTTCTTCGATTTCCTTCAGCTTGGCAGCGGTGTCCACCGGTTTGGCCGCTCCGAAAATGTTCGCCGCGGGCACTGGGGTTGGTTTTGGGCGGGTTTCTTTTTGCTCTTCGTTTTCCTTGTTCTCGGAAGCCTCCGAATCGTACTTACGATCCCGGCTGGAATCGCGCTCTTCGGAATCTTCCGGTTCCGGTTTGGGCTTCTCCGGAAGTGGCAATGTGCGTGGCTGCAGGACAAGCTTTGGTCGCTCCATCGGTGGTCCGTCATCGCGATCTCGTCGACCGCCGCGATCACCGGAGAGATCACCTCCTCGCCGGAAGCCACGATCACCGCGATCTCCACGATCGTAGCCTCTCCGGCTGGAAGGTGGCGATTGTGGTGGAGGCTGAGTGGGTCGGTCTCCGAGACGCCAGTTACCGCCGGCACCGCTATCTGAGGGGTAGCGTTCACGATCTTCGCGATCTCCACGATCGCGATTGTAGTTATTCTGATAGGGCCGTCTCTGGCCTTGGTCGCGATCAGCATTTGCGCGAGGTCCATCACGCCAGTTGCCCATAGGACGATCCGAGTCACCTCCGTAGTTGTCGTAGCCGCGGTTACGCTGCTGTCTTCCGCGATCGCTTTCGCTGGACAGGTCAATGCGGATGCGACGGCCGTGAATGACCGGTTCCGTGATAGACAGCGCATCGATCAGATCCTGCCGCTTGACGAACTCCACGTATCCGTATCCCCGGAGCCGTCCGGGTTCGCCATCGTCGCGCGTCGGCAAACGCAGCGAAGCGATCTCCATGTCGGCAAAGAAGTCGTACACATCGCCGTCGGTCAGATCGTACGGCAGATTGGAGATGTACGCCTGGTAGGGCGGGTTGTGCGGAACGGTGTCATCGTTCAGCAGCCGGGTGGCCCGCGGTGCCGTCGGAAGGGCAATCATCTGGGTGCGGACCGGACGATCATCTTCGTCCTCGTCGCACTCGTCGGCCCAGTTGCTCAACTTGACCGGAACGGCGACCTGGATCTGCGAAACCGCAGCCGCGTTGCCATCGGTGAGGAACTCTCCGAGCGAGAGCTTGTTCTTCTTGGAAGTCTTCTTCCCTTTTTTGCCTGTGGGTAGGAGGAAAAGGACAATTAGTATATAATTATTGTATCATTTACAATTTCGGCCCAAGACGAAAGTGTGTGAATCTTGGAATAGTGAATCTCCGGTGAATTTACCAAGCTGTAAAATGCAAACATTGAGAAAATCGCATGAGAAGTATAGGCAGCATATCTGTAATACGGGGAGATTGGTCATTTGGAAAGCTGCATACTGACTTCTGGGGAAATAAGAAATTCTGGGAACTAACAAATGCAGAAAAATAGTACAATCCTATTTTGAAGTACACGGTGGGCAGGGCATGCTGCAAGAATGCCGGACAACAATCCCGCAAAGTTGGTGTTTGATACAGATCCGATTGGCACAAGAAGACATGGAACGCAGAGAACTCGATGGGTGGACCAGGTAAGCGTGATCTGGCGAGCGTTGGGCGTGACCGAGATTGGAGATTGACAGCCACGAATTGTGTATTATTGTATACTATTGTTGATTCCGTTTTATCTTGAATTTCATGTAATACATGCAAAATAAATTAAATGAACAAATGAATGTCAGTCTGTATAAATTTCTTGCAAAAGCTTTCGTATGATATGTATTTGTTGGCAAGATAACATAATATTCTTTATGCAATTCAGTGTCATAATTTCAACTTTATACTACTCATTTCAGTATCATAATTACCAACTTTTCCGTACCGGTTCATAATGCAACTGAAATGAGTTGCATAATAGAAAATAGTTGCATAATGTTCATAATGCAACTCATTTGAGTTGCATTATGAACATTATGCAATTCAAATGAGTTGCATTATGAAAACATCTTTGCATAAAATTTTGTATGGAACTCGTTGCAAAACTCGATTTTTTCAGCACTCTTCGTATTTATCCAACTCGGCAAGCCTCGTTAGATAAATGTACGACTCGTGCTGAAAAAATGAACTTTTTTCAACTAGTCACATAACTAACTATTAATGAATGTCTGACAAATGTAATACTGAAAAACCCAGATTAATCCACCTAGTGGCGATAGTGCCTTTCTCGTCCCATATGTAGTCATGATCTTTTCGTCGACGTTAGCCGAAATGTTCCTGAATCCTGAGAATACTTTATACATATTAAAGCAATAATTTTACCAAAGCCATCATCGATTTGGAAGCGACATTTGCACCCATTTAGACTCGGCCGAAATTCATTATTACAGTCGAATTTCACACACGACTTCGCAGCGGCTGGCATACACAAGTTTTATGTACGCGGTTCTGGACGAGATGGCTGATGTGGGTTCTCTGGTTGAATTAATCCATAACGCGCACATAAACAAATAATTAGACTTTATTACAGACAAATTAAAAACGAGTTACATATTACAATGATGGTTGCATGCTAACTGACTTAAACTACGATGACGTCTACTGGTGGCAGCATAACTGTCAGCAGAGAGCCTAGCATAACATAGGAGAAGTGCTGCCAGATTTTCCATGGTCGCAACATCTCCCCTTCTGAATCTGGTACCACTGGATCAATTTTCTTCTGAAGAAAACGCCGTGGTTGAAAGATTGTCTTGGGCACCTCACCACGAACTCTCAGGAAGGCGGTTTCCGATGCGCTGTTATCTGTTTCTTCATTTCTGCTGTTGAACGTGGTGGATTTACTCGAACAATCCTGAGTAAGTTGCTGACGAACGACTGCTTGTTGTCCGGACGGCAAAAGGCGTCTATCGGAAGCGATCCCAGATTGAAAGCATCAATAAGATCGGCTCCGAGTAAATGAATCGGTGCATCAGCAACACGTATTACTGCTTGTTTACTTTTTCCGTTGATCGTGACATTGCAGGTAATTTCACCCTTCAGCTGTAGTGATTCATCCGAGGCTGTCATCACACAAACTGACGCGGGACGTAGAGCTGGTTTTCCGATTTTGTTCCAGGTCCGGCTTGAAATTATGGAAACGTCCGACGCTGTATCGAACTGCAAATCGATGTTGTGTCCGTTCAGTCCAACCGTGGCGTACCTTCTTTTGCTTCTGACGGTGTCCACCTCCAAAGACACGACTTTGCTGTCCACATTCCGGAGCGAACGGTTTTTCTTATTTGATGACTTCTTGGCACTGATGCAGTAGCCTTCCTTATGACCAAGTTTTCCACAGTCGCCACACTTATGCGATTTGTATTTGCAGTATCTAGCATAATTCATACTTCCACAGTTCCAACAAGGAGAAGATGAAACATCTCGAGCAGATGATGACGATTCTGATTCTGTTGGACTGTTGCTTCGGCTTCTTCTGGGCCGATGTGGTTTACCTTGCTTGATGGCGTGGATTGCTGTCTCCGGTGGTCCTTTCGAAGCCTCTATCATTGCTGCATCCTGCTTCAGGCTGATGATTCGCTGACATTCTTCGGAAAGCTGTTCAAGAGTGACGTCATCATTTTCCTCAATCCGGGACAGAAGACGAGTGCGGATCTCTGCATCGGACTCTGACTTGAGTCCACATACAAACATTAAGCACTTGAACTGGTTCTCATTCAGCTTTCCGAGCTCAAATTCTACACAGGATTTGTTGACTCTGCAAGTGTAACTGACAAAATCCTCCACTGGATTTTTAGATATTTGCAAACAGCGATAGCGCCTACTGATGACAGACTCCTTAGCACCAAATAAACTTTTGAGCTTTCGGACTGTCTGATCGAAAGAGAAATCTTTCGGAAATGCAGGGAGGATGAAACTAACATACCGGTCATGCTCTGCCGATCCTAGCTTCCGCAGTAGCAATCGAACTTTTGCTCCGTCGTCCAATCGCTGTGCGTCCCTCGCAAATAAATCATCATACCGCGAATACCATGCTCCAAACGTGACGTGACTGTCGGCATCGTATCGAAACTCATGAATGTTGCTAGCGAGTGAATCCAGTATGAGTTCCGGGTTCGCAGGTACCTCGGGGTTGATCGAATGAAAGGCGCGTTGAAAACGTTCCTCCTGCTGCTGGAAGAACAATTGCTGTTGCTGCAGCATCTGGTTCATGGCGGCTTGCTGGTGCTGCAGATGCTGGAAGATGTTGTACAGTAATCCGTCATTACCTGTTGACTGTGCTGACGGCGGCGGAGGAAATTGATGAAGTGGCTGTTGCTGGTTGATGCCTGGCTGTGGATGTCCATTTTGCGTGGAATGCTGGGGTATATGCTGGTCTCCTTCCATATCCCGCTTCCTTTTCTTCCGGGGAGGATACGTTTTAGAGGTTATATCCTTGCACTACCGTTGAAAACGCTGATTTTCCACAATCCTCGTCGCCACTTTTATGTACGCGGTTCTGGACGAGATGGCTGATGTGGGTTCTCTGGTTGAATTAATCCATAACGCGCACATAAACAAATAATTAGACTTTATTACAGACAAATTAAAAACGAGTTACATATTACAATGATGGTTGCATGCTAACTGACTTAAACTACGATGACGTCTACTGGTGGCAGCATAACTGTCAGCAGAGAGCCTAGCATAACATAGGAGAAGTGCTGCCAGATTTTCCATGGTCGCAACAACAAGTTCGGTTGAGTTCATGACAGGGGCGTCGGATGCACAACAGGCAAACAAAATAAGTTTAATTAGTGTGAAATTTCGCTGGAAAATGATGATTCAGTGGGTTTTAAAATTATCACAGTAGTCTAAACAGTAATGAGAAACCCAATATTGATGGCACATATTCCGATGTTATGTTCAACGACAAATCAGAGCTGAAAAATATCAGACCTCTCAGTTGACTGCTTGACCATCTTCACAGTCACAGATCACTTTGCGATCTCCGAAAAAGTTTTTGCAGCACACTCAAGGCTATATTTTATTATCCATAGTAACACGATTCATGTAAAGTTTGATCTCCTTACGAGTAAAAGGCAGAAAAGAGAAATTTTCCATTCAAATTTGAATTGCAATGGGAAGAGCGAGAACTCAACCAGCCGCACCCAAAATCTGCGCAGTAAGTTTAGACGCGAAAAGAGATTGAAACAACTTTATTCGGAATTGATGCGATCAAATCATAATTTTCCTAGTACCTATATATTTACACCGCAGGAATCCGAAATGGTGTGATTTGATGAGATCGCTATGCCCGCATAAACGATAACCATAAGATGTGCTTAACCACCCATTCGGGATACAATTTGAACAGTATGTGGCATTGTTGAACCGTCTACAGTACGGTCCGTGTATGGTGTTCGTTAACGTTTATTAGGGTGGTCACGATATAGCATGAAGACTTCAACCATATTTTCTCTTGTAATCTTACCCAACGTATACCAGGCTATCAAAAGGCCACGATTTGATTTATCACTAACATTGATATTGTTCACTTTTATAATTCCGCTGTTTAATGTGCAGCATGCATGAGTTTAGTTAAACTTTACGTCTCACCGGGACACCTGGAACCACTATACTACCGGTTGTCCCAAATATGGTCTGAGACTATTTTCTTGTCAGGTTACCTAAAAAGCCGCGAATTGATGTGTTGCATGCATAGGTTGACATTTGATCAATTGGCTTCTTCAGCGGTGTTGAGAAAATTGCATATTCCGAATCTGCATGCAATCCAAATTTTCATGAATTTTGGTGCTCGGGAATCTATTTAAAAATCAGTTTGAAGTTTGTATGGGAGCGATTTGTCGAATCACCCCTCGTCGCATTTTGTACTGGGCGGAGCTGTCAAGCAGTTGCTCAGCTGTCAAAAGGTGATTTCGAAAAATCTATTTGGAACTAGCTGTCCCGGCAAACTTTGTCTTACCGGTGGTTTGACAACTGTTGAAGTCATTATTGCACCGCACTCTAGATTGGTTTTATTTCGATCATGTTGATTTTCTTCCCAGCTCATCAAAAATCAGCACTATTTCGATTTACTTACTTTTTCAGTTGATTTTCGTAACTTT